>NC_087164.1:23397422-23407422 GCF_035594125.1 Scylla paramamosain
ACCCAACGCCCCGCAGCGCTATTTTACTTGTTTCTCTTCGCACACTCGGCTATCCACGGTGCACCACCACCACCACCACCACTACCGCATGTACTACAAACGCGTGGATGGCCGGACACACAGACAGACAGACTGACGGACAACTCCCTCCCACACCACGTTAACCGAAATGGACTCTAACATTTGATACTCAAGCCATAATGATCTGTTATGTGCACGCTAATGATTCCTCCTCTCCCTCCCTCTTTCTCTCCCTCTCTCTCCTCTCCTAGTCTCTCTTCTCCTCTTCCTCCTCCTCCCCTTTCCTCCAAGCCGGCCAAGTCCCTTTAGGTGACCGACGGAAGCACCAGCTTGTCTCGTAAACCCCGACAAATTAGCCGCCATAAACCCGCACCACATCTCCATTTCCTCACACCAACCTTGCTATCAACACCTGCTGCTTGCTGGAACGGCCCACGGCTTATCGCTCCTAATTACTGCAAAGTGTGGTGGTTACGTGCATATTTCACGGAACTCACACCTCTATTGCTTGCCCAAATAACCGGGCGAGGAGGGGGAAAGAAATTAGAAGTTCGCGCGGATGGTCTCTCTATGACTAGGGGTCCCGGATGCAGCAGCCCCTCGCACACTACACAATCTGGTGGTGTAACTCTCGCTGCCGCAAAACCTTCAGTTCACTTGTGGTCGCGCAGGACAGGTCTTACAAACTCCCTCCCTCGTTAACACCATGTATGCAACCATCAAAAATAAGGTACGACTTTCTCTCTCTCTCTCTCTCTCTCTCTCTCTCTCTCTCTCTCTCTCTCTCTCTCTGTTTAGTCTGTCCCTACATGCATACACAATTCCATACTCACAATCCGCGCGTCTCCACTCTCTTCCCCCCTGCCATAAAAACTTCACCGCAAGCCATTCCAAAAATTATTACTCCCTGAATCATCGTCTAAAACCAGCAGACTTCATTTCCTGTTGGGCCGTCCCGCTCGATGTTACAAGAGGTGATGGTGGTGGTGGTGATGGTGGTGGTGGTAATGCCCTGCTAACTGGAACCATGTTGTATTACGGAGAGGTTGTCCCACATTATTTCTCTTTCTCTCTCTCTCTCTCTGGTCGGAAACACCACACCAACTGCACGAACGAAGGGACTATGTTGGGACGGGTGGAGGAGGAGTGTGGGGTAAGGTCGGTCGGTCGGTCGGTCGGTCGGTCGGCAGGGCAGCATGGAAAAAGAGCACAGCAGGTGGGAGGAAAGGCAGCGAAGACAAGAATTTTAAATAAAGTGACGAATGGGTGCGAACCGACATGCAGGCAGGCGAGGCAGGCAGGCGAGGCAGGCTGGCAAGCAAGCAAGCAAGGAAGGCAAGGAAGGAAGGAAGGCAAGGAAGGTAAGGAAGGCAAGGCAGGTCGGGGCACACAAAGAATACAAAAGTTCCTCCCTCTACCCCCAACTTGTTTCTGCCACATCCAGATACATGCTGCGGAGGGCGGGAGGCAGAGAGGGAGGCAGGGCGGGAGGCAGGACGGGGGCCAGGGTGGGGGGCAAGCTGCAATATGAAGTGAGGCAGCCCTGAGAACACTGACCACATGCCGAGCAACTGGCAGGGTTGGTGGAAGGCCGGGCGGGCTCCACAGATTTAGACGACCTCCACTCCACCACCGACGCTCAATCTTAGCCCCGCAGGCCCTTGCGAATACTAAGCACGGCTCCCTCAATTTGCCCACTTGCCAAGGACGTGACTCAACTACTGACGACTGCGTGAGGCCAGGAGGAGGAGGAGGAGGAGGAGGAGGAGGAGGAGGAGGAGGAGGAGGAGGAGGAGGAGGAGGAGGAGGAGGAGGAGGAGGAGCAGGGCGGCAAAACTAGTGGGAGGAGGAGTGGTAGGAAATGAAAGAACGAGGAAAAAAGCGAGAAAACCTGCAGCAAAACTAACAAACACGCTGCCTTGGTTGGAAAAACATAAACACTCCCGCATTCACACACGCATAAAACTGAGCGATGAAAAGAACGAATGAAAGAAAGACAGGAAAAAAAAAACCGAGAGAGAGAGAGAGAGAGAGAGAGAGAGAGAGAGAGAGAGAGAGAGAGAGAGAGAGAGAGAGAGAGAGAGAGAGAAATAACACTCCCAACACTTCTCGTTCATGTCATTCCCCCACCTCCGCTCAGACACGCCAACCTTCCTTCCTTCCTCCTCCTCCTCCTCTCCCCCGCGGAGGAATCATTTATCCCCACCTGTGTCCACACCATCCACACCTCAGCACGAGAGAGACACTCCCTGCCGCCCCGCACTTTTCCACCTGCACCCAGCCAGCGCTAAAGAGGAGAGTCCCACACACTTGCACACGCACACACCCTTTCCAGCAGCGGACCACACCGCCCCCGCCACTCTCCGGGTGATAAGAGACTCAGATAACTCCGCCACTCTGCTGACGGACGAGGAAGGGGCGAGATGGAGAGAGAAGGGATGGGGGTGGGGAAGAGAAAATGGAATGGGAAGCCCAGGAAAAAATGTAAGAGAAGAGAAAAGTGAAAAAAATGGACAAGGAAGGAAAGGGAAGGAGAAAGTGGCGAGATGGAGAGAGAAGAGAGAAAGGAAAGGGAAGTGCAGGAAAAAATGTAAGAAAAGAGAGAGGAAGTAAAAAATTGACAAAGAAGGGAAGGGAAGGAGAAAGGAGAGGAGATTAAAAGAAAATATTAAGATGGAAAGGGAAGGGGGATGAAACATAAGAAATGGAAGAAGAGATGTACAAGGGAAGGAATAGCGGAGGTTTAGTAAAATGAAGGGAAGGGATGAAGAAAGACGGGAAGAGATGAGCAAAGTAAAACAAGACATAGGAGGGAAACGGAAGGAAGGAAAATGATAACAAGAAATGAGGAGGAAAAGCAGGAGAAAGAGAGAGACAGAGAAATAAAAGCGAAACAAAGGGATAAAGGAAAGGAAAGCGACGTAGAAGGAATGATAATAAAAAAAAGTAAGATAGAGAAGGAAGGAAGGAACGAAGAGAGGTACAAGGAGGAAGAGGGAAAGGACAGAGAGAAAGAGATGACAGGCTGTTACGGACGAGTTAAACAAGACGGCCTTTAACCACCGCAAACTGCACGATTCTTGCAAACAGCACTAATAAACGCAATCATGCCGCCACTACACTCCACCGCAATGTTTTGTAGATTACCCGTAGTGAGGTGTTTCTTTTCCCTCTCCAAACCCGCCCCTCGCCTCCCCTCTCCAGCTGCACCCATCCCGGCAGGAAATCAACCGCCTCCGGATCGAAATTAATTGAACGATCACGGCCACTTCGCTTTTCCTTCCTACATTCATGACTTGAATTATTATGACCACGCCACCACCAGAGAGGGAGGAAGGAGCCGCCCCGCTGAGGAGGATGTACGGTGGAGAGAGAGAGAGAGAGAGAGAGAGAGAGAGAGAGAGAGAGAGAGAGAGAGAGAGAGAGAGAGAGAGAGAGAGAGAGAGAGAGAGAGAGAGAGAGAGAAATTACTAGTCTACACCACGGTAAAAGTAGTTTTGTCTTTCCTTATCGGTAATAATTCTCCTTCCTTGTCGGGTTCTCTGAGCTGCTGTGTCGGACTGACTTTTTATTTGTTGCTGCTACTGACGGTGGAGGAAAAAAAAGAATAAAAAAAGCTGTACTAGTGTCGACAACAAATACATCACACGAATCATTAAAGGCAGGAGTACGGAAAGACAGGTAAGAGAGAGAGAGAGAGAGAGAGAGAGAGAGAGAGAGAGAGAGAGAGAGAGAGAGAGAGAGAGAGAGAGAGAGAGAGAGAGAGAGAGAGAGAGAGAGAGAGAGAGATAAGAGAAATGCGAAAATAACATAAGTTAGCTCAGAACGACGATGTTTTTGAATACAAACACTACCAAGGTGCTCTGGTACACGATAACAAACAAGCAAGCTGAAGAGCACAAAAAGAAAGGACAGAGAGAGAGAGAGAGAGAGAGAGAGAGAGAGAGAGAGAGAGAGAGAGAGAGAGAGAGAGAGAGAGAGAGAGAGAGAGAGAGAGAGAGAGAGAGAGAGAGAGCAAGAAAAACAAGCCCTGATTTATGTCGACACTGATCGTAAATTGCTTTAATCTACATAAGTTGAGTCAGGAAGCTGTGGTTACTGGACGAGCCGCGAGCCGTAACAAGCACTCCAGTTCGCAGGTTAACGAGGACTTATAATGGACTGGTACTGCAGGAGGGGGAGGGCCGAGGCGAGTGGTGGGGCGTCCCGGCGAGATCGCGACAGGCTGGCTAGTGGCTGGTGTAAATTACAGGCAAGGTGAGTCAGGGAGGTAACGAGTATAATGTCCAACCGGTCCGAGCGTTAGGATCAAAAATACAAAGTTCCTGGAGTTTGAGGGCCGACAGGTAACGAACACAGGTAATTTGATATGAGTACTAGGTGTGTGTGTGTGTGTGTGTGTGTGTGTGTGTGTGTGTGTGTGTGTGTGTGTGTGTGCAGCGACATCACACGGCACTTCACAAATCATGTCAAACGTCATTTTTTTCCGCCCTTATCACGGACACAGTCAATCACCTGCTATTAATCAGAGAACCGTGACGCTGTAATCCTCACGCCACCTGAGCCAGTAGCATGGAAAGGTTGTGACAGGGCGGGAGGGAAAGAGGAAGGGGGAGCGAGAGCAGGACGGTGTGTGTGTGTGTGTGTGTGTGTGTGTGTGTGTGTGTGTGTGTGTGTGTGTGAACTAGACTAATATAATAACAGCTGGGGTATACGAAGTCTCTCTCTCTCTCTCTCTCTCTCTCTCTCTCTCTCTCTCTCTCTCTCTCTCTCTCTCTCTCTCTCTCTCTCTCTCTCTCCATTATTGATAATATAAATGTATTAATCTCGCGCATATCAGCAACAGCCTGCCATTAATAGCTCCTTGATCTCCCTTCTCTCCCCCTCCCTTCCTCTCCCTCTTCCGCCCACGATGGCCAGTGAGCCGGTAATTACTCCCCCTCTCTTCCTCTCCCCCTCTTTCCAGGACACAAACACGACCTTTAATAAAGTGGAAGGGAGAGTGAGTTGTACTATGACCTTACGACAGAGACATACCTAACCTACCATTATTATTACTATCATTTACAAAAGATGGAGTTCCTTTTCCCTTCCTTGACCTGAACTGTGTGTGTCCATCATGCTCCGCACAGCCCCCGCCCCCCCACCCCTTCACTAATGCCACTATTACCACCATCAACACCATCACCGCCCCGACATCCATCACTGCAGTAATACCCATCATTACCAGCAGTGAGCCAACAGTCCCTCATCACCATCACCACCATCATTACCACCATCACTAGCATCACCTTGCTTATCATTATCATTTAGTATTCGTTTTTTTTTTCCTTTTATACTTTTATTTATTTTTACGTGTATTTTTACGTGTCAGGCCAAAAAAAAAAAACGAGGGAAAAAAAGCTCATTCCATATGCGGTTCCTGAAATGTTATTTAGAAAGGTTTCCAAAAGCCTGGAAGGAAAAACTGTGTTGTAGTTAATCTTACTGAAATATTTTGCAGTTAAGCGTAGCGTAGTGGCATCAAATAGCTTAACAAGGAGCTGTAAAGTCTATTGCTGATTGAAATCTCTTGTAATCCCAACTAGTCACAGACCACTACCACAAAAATCACCACTTCCTTATCCCCCAACACCTCCCTCCTCTCCCTCTTCCTCTTATCGTTAACCACATGATATCACAATTGTTATCTCACCACCACCACCGCCACCACCACCACCACAATCACTTCTTCCTGCCGTCATCAACCACACCGCGTTATCACCACTGTCATCATTCCATCATCATTACAACCACCACTTCCTCCAGGAACTACATGGCATAACATAAATCTAATTATACCCGCTAAGTTCACCTACACCACCATTACAAACTTCCCGATTTCATCCACCCTCCCACCACCACCACCACCATCACACCCGAGTCCCCACCGCGCCGCCAGAGGGCATTAATCTTCATCGGGAATTAATTAGCGTGCAGATAAGGCTTATCAGCACCACGGGCGGCGCCAATAACAGGTGTCGGACATCGAGGAACACACAATTACTGGTGCACGAGTGAGAGAGAGCGAGAGTGAGAGAGACCACCACCGCCACTACCTCCATTACTATTACTACTACTACTACCACCACCACCACCACCACCACACCGTGTTGATTTATGAGAGAGAGAGAGAGAGAGAGAGAGAGAGAGAGAGAGAGAGAGAGAGAGAGAGAGAGAGAGAGAGAGAGAGAGAGAGAGAGAGAGAGAGAGAAATTACGATGATTGGGTACAAGGAAAAACTGTGAAGGTAAAAATAAAAACAATTAAATGGATGACAAATATAACGAGAGAGAGAGAGAGAGAGAGAGAGAGAGAGAGAGAGAGAGAGAGAGAGAGAGAGAGAGAGAGAGAGAGAGAGAGAGAGAGAGAGAGAGAGAGAGAGAGAGAGAGAGAGAGAGAGAGAGAGAGTTTTATGGTGCCGTGACAATACGAAATAATATAGGAATTTATGAAGCACTAATAACAGAGCGCTGGTGGCCTGATTTCAAGGCAGGACGGGGCACGGAGGTTGTAATAAGCCAAGAATTATAGCAGGAAAAGTAACTAACGGCGTAAAATGCGAGAATAATAATAATAATAATAATAATAATAATAATAATAATAATAATAATAATAATAATAATGTCTGTGTGTGTGTGTGTGTGTGTGTGTGTCGGAAGCACAGGTGTGTAGGCAGTAAGTTTAGTGTATCTTATACCTGTAATTAACTGTTTTTTTCCTCTTTCCTACTCGCAATCTACCACACACCGATGTTTGCACCGAGGCAATAGCAGCCCTTGTTTCCTCTCCAAACACTCCTCCCTCGGCTCCTCGGCGCCCTGTTTACGCGTCCCGCCGCCCGCAGCACGCCGAGTGAAGGGGAAAATAGACAAATTAAACCCAACTATTCAGTCATCTGCCCCGCCTACAGCTCAGTTTTTTTTTTTTTTGGGGGGGGAGGGGTGAAAGGGATCTTAGTCTTATCAGAACTATTTTGAAAGGCCACGGAACCAAGTTGGGTTATCATGAGTATTTTATTTATCTATTTTTTTTTTTTGTAAGTGAATAATTCTTGGAGCTATGACGAGCACTTTCAAAGCACTGTATAGCTCAACGTTAGTCAACATCAGGTGTGGAAACGCTTAAAAAATACGAACACCTGTGTTGGTCCCTAGGTAACGTGATGGCGCAAGTGTGTGTGTGTGTGTGTGTGTGTGTGTGTGTGTGTGTGTGTGTGTGTGTGTGTGTGTGTGTGTGTGTGTGTGTGTGTGTGTGTGTGTGTGTGTGTCACTGAATCAGCTCCTGTACTAACCTGACCTCTAGCTCGTGTTGTGTGGTGTCAGCTTGGTCCACGCGGGGGAAGCTAGTCAAGTCACAGTTGCAGAGATAAAAAGATAAAATGTGCGTGTGAAAGGTAACAGCAGCCTGGTTGGTCAGCGGCGTCCCCGGAGCCTTGATCGGCCTTCACTCCCATGTAGGTTTTCTTTCGTCTTCCTCGTGCTTCTCGAGTTTACAGTTCAAACTTGTTTGTGCGTGTATCATCACTTTTTTTTCGTACCAATGCAAATAATTTTTCCAGTAAAACTACACACACAAACACGCACGGAGATCGAAAACAAAGCACCGTTATCTCATCTTCTGGAATATATGTTACTTCAAATAGCATCGCCACCTCTCCTCTCGTTTCGTCCTTCACACACGACAACTAGACTAACATTTCTTTCTTACATGACTTACCATTAAGATTAACACTAATATCACGGTTACCAATTATTCGTATTAACATTCGTCAACACAAAAACGAACAAGAAGGAACTAAACCTTACCTAAAGTGACCTTACATAAACTAGACAGAAGCGGTGGCCAACAATACTGTGTGTGTGTGCGTGCGTGTGTGTGTGTGTAACAGGACCGACAGGCATCAGGAAGAAAGTCCCACGTGTCTACATACCGGCGGCGAGGGTCTAAAACGCTAGAGACCCAAGCCGCGTCAGTTGTCGGGCTTCGCTTCTCTCTACTCGAAGAAGAGACCCTTGAACCTTTCCGCCCGGTGGCCCTGGGAAGCGGGGAGGGAAGGTGCGGGATCGTGTGGCCTCGTGTTTCTACTACCTTATGCACGTGGAATGTCAATGGCGGTAATTACCAGGCGGACTATGCTTACTGGCGTGTTCGGTAAGCCATTCAGTAGGTTGTAAGTGCGCCTAATGACACACCGTCAGGGGGACCACTGCTACACACTCTACCTGGCGAGGACCGGCACGTTCCCTCTCTCTCTCTCTCTCTCTCCTCACCTGCCGTCGCCCCTTCCTCCCTCCCCTCTTGCCTCCCTCTCTGCCTGCCTGCCATGAAACCCTCAAGGCTACCGTGTGTGTGTGTGTGTCTGTGTGTGTGTGTGTGTGTGTGTGTGTGTGTGTGTGTGTGTGTGTGTGTGTGTGTGTCAGAGAGAGAGAGAGAGAGAGAGAGAGAGAGAGAGAGAGAGAGAGAGAGAGAGAGAGAGAGAGAGAGAGAGAGAGAGAGAGAGAGAGAGAGAGAGAGAGAGAGAGAGAGAGAGAGAGAGAGAGAGAGAGAGAGAGAGAGAGAGAGAGATTAATAAAGGTAGGCAAGGGAGCTCGGCAATATCCATGTCAGCGCCACATACACACGAGGCTGTCAGTATGAATTATGTAGAGGGATGCTGGGTCGGGTCGGGGAGGCGAGGCGAGGCGAGGCGACACTGGTACACGACACGCTGGCCCCAACACACACCGTGAGACACCTGACACTGCAAGACACCTCACATGACGCCCACCGTCACCACATCCCCACTAGAGGGACCCGACACACCACCACGGCCACGCGTCCCCGCGGGATGCGCCACCAGTCCGATCATCACCTCAAAAACAAGGTAACTCACTCGGGCGTTTTTCTTACATAAAACGAACTGCTCTACAGGATAAACGCTGACGTCAATGGAATAAAAGTTGCTAGACGTCTTGATCGAGGCTGCCAAACTGTCGGCAAGTCCAGGAAACCGATTCCTTTCTGAAACGAAACCATGACTACTTGAGCTGTCACGTTTGTCGCCCGCCGTCGACCGTTCCGGGGAGGGAAAAAACGTCCCTTCCACGCTGAATGGACGTGTCAGATCGACCACTCCCTCCCTCCCTCCTCTCATCACACCTCGGCCCAACCCCCGCCCAGCACGCTCCAGCCCCAGCCAACACGTAGCCAGTTTCCGCTTCAACAGCTCCCGACAGATGGTCGCACACCTGCCGCGCCAGGCAGCTGTGTACACACCTGTGACTCCACATAAATGTCAGGAACATTTCACTATTGGAAGCCCGGTATCCGTCCACGACAGGCAGACGAACATGAATGTGTCCGTGTTACAGCTCGTAAAATGCGACGCAAACTTTATATTTGAACATTCGGCTTGACTTTCCTCCAGGGCTCGAGTGTGTGTGTGTGTGTGTGTGTGTGTGTGTGAGCGCGTATTCAGGTAGCACACAAGACGAGTGGTGGCTCCCAGCGTGTCTTGAGGCTCCCCGCGGTGATAACACCACTGACGGGAGCAGGACTGGAAGGGGGCGGGGCTGAGAGGGAGGAGACATGGAAGCACCTGGTGGCGGCGGTAGCTTCCTCAGTCAACGGTGCGGTGTGTACCCCTAACCACACCACCACCATCACCACCACCACCACCACGTGTCGCCTCACCACTACCACCACCACCGATACCTGCTACCCTCGCCACAGCAACTTTTCTCGCGTGACTCTCAATTAACAAGGTAGAATTTCGCTTGGTTTCTACACACACATACTCGTACACACACATTCTCGAGGTGAGAGAGAGAGAGAGAGAGAGAGAGAGAGAGAGAGAGAGAGAGAGAGAGAGAGAGAGAGAGAGAGAGAATCCGGATAAAAGCGAACCGACAGCGGGGAGGGGGGACGGGCGTGAACGAGCGACGCACAGCACGTGTTA
>NC_087164.1:23412422-23424922 GCF_035594125.1 Scylla paramamosain
AGAGAGAGAGAGAGAGAGAGAGAGAGAGAGAGAATGCTGAAAACCCTCTCCTCCTCCTTTTCCTCCACCAGCACCACCACCAGCACCACCACCACCACTTGGCTCTCTCTCTCTCTTCCCTTACCACACACAGACAACCTTTATTTTTTTCCCCACGCCCAGTAAGACTCGTTTGTCAGGCGTCCCCAGCCACCTTGCGCTCCCCTGACAACCCTTGAGGCTCTTAATTTCTTGGCCCTCCCCTGCCGTGTCTCCCACAGGGGCGGCGGGGGAGTGAGGGACGCACCGGAGGGAGCTTGGAAACTTTGCTGTCAGATTTAGCAGCAAGGGAGCATGCGGGAGGAAAAAAGGAAAAAAGAAAGTATTTGCGGTGGTAAGAGAACGTGGGAGGAGGAGGAGGAGGAGGAGGAGGAGGAGGAGGAGGAGGAGGAGGAGGAGGAGGAGGAGGAGGAGGAGGAGGAGGAGGAGGAGGAGTATTTTTTGGGGGTTTTGGCTTTCGTTGTTGTAATAAACTATTAAAAGTAGTTAAAAATATATATATAAGTAAAAGAAAATATAAAGAAACAAAGGAACAAAGGGAATCTGAAAAAGAAAGAATGCGCGGAAAAATGTTGATAAATATATAAGGAAATTGGTCGCTTTTATAATGAAGGAAATATGAAAATAACAAAAGGAGAGAGAGAGAGAGAGAGAGAGAGAGAGAGAGAGAGAGAGAGAGAGAGAGAGAGAGAGAGAGAGAGAGAGAGAGAGAGAGAGAGAGAGGGAGAGGGAGAGGGAGATATAACAGGTCTATTAGGCCCCTTTCCCAATACTGCATTAAGGGCCAAACTGATACCCAATACTGGAACCAGGGCGAGCAAGTCCAGATCGATTCACGAAAAATTATGTGACACTTAATGGGAGGCAAGGGAGAGAGAGAGAGGGGAAGGAGTTATAGAGAGGAAGGGGAAAAGAGAGACACAACGAGAGAGAGAGAGGGAGGTCTAGGATGGGACGGAGAGTGAGGGAGGAAAGGAGGAAGGTCTGATATTTCCTCCTCTTCCCCCCACCCCCCGTCTCTTCCTTCCCTTCCCATTCTCGGTGTTAGGGGAACTGAGAGGAGAGGGAGAGGGGACTGAGTGACTGGACTCTAGTGGCCTCTTTTGTGCTGTTAGGGTGGCTGACTGTGGGGAATGGTAGGGGGATGTTGACTGACTGGTTAAAATTGGTGACTAGTTAACTGAATGACTCAATGATTGTTTGGGTTAATTTGCTGAGTGACTGACTTGTTGGCTGACTGACTGAGTGAGTAGCTTGACTGACTGGCTGAATAAACGAGTGATTTGCCTGGGTGACTAACGTAACTGACTGACTGACTGACTAACTGCATGAATGAATAACTGAGTATTTGCCTGACCAATCAACCACTTAATTAATGAACTGACTGACTGACTAACTGACTGACTGACTGACTGACTGACTGACTGACTGACTGACTGACTGACTGGGTAACTGCATAAATGAATAACTGAGTATGTGCCTGACTAATCAACCACTTAACTAATGAACTGACTGACTGACTGAATGACTGACCAACTAAATGACTAACTGATTTACTGACTGGCAGACTGGATGTTAAAGATACGGAACCGCCAACCTCCTTTTCCTCTCCATCTTCTCTGGGTTCATCTTTCTTTCTTCTGCCCCGCCTCCTCCTCCTCCTCCTCCTCCTCCTCCTCCTCCTCCTCCTCCTCCTGTATCCTCTTAACTTAACCCTGGGCCCCATACACACATCCTTTCCTCCCAGACTCCTTCCTTCTGCCTCTCTAGGTCCGTTTTTCTTCCTCTTACTCCGCCCTCTCCCATATCGTCTTCCTTTTCTGGTTCAGTCTCTCTCTCTCTCTCTCTCTCTCTCTCTCTCTCTCTCTCTCTCTCTCTCTCTCTCTCTCTCTCTCTCTCTCTACCTGCCCTTTCATCTGAAGGCGGCGGAGAATGAAAAATGTTGACAGTGAAAGAAAAAAATGAGAGAGAGAGAGAGAGAGAGAGAGAGAGAGAGAGAGAGAGAGAGAGAGAGAGAGAGAGAGAGAGAGAGAGAGAGAGAGAGAGAGAGAGAGAGAGAGAGAGAGAGAGAAATTCAACAAGCTGACCACACGTGCTGCAGGGGCTTTCCTCTCTTCCTCCTTCTTATCCTTCCTTCCCTTTCCTAAACTCTCCCTTTCTTCCCTCCCTCCCTCCCTTCCTATACAGTCTCTCTCCCCCTCGCACGGTCCACCCCTCCGTCCCTCCCGCAGGCAGTGGTCCCCAGACGGCACTAAACACCCGACCGTCGCTCCACACCATATTTTCATACAAATGGCCGGAGTGTGCACATCCTCCTCCCTCTATCCCGCTCCTCGTAACCCTTCCCTCTCTCCAACACGGGGGAAAAAAATTAAGTTACAGGAATGAAAGGAGAGAAGGATAACGGTGTGTGTGTATGTGTGTGTGAGGGAGGGAGACAGAGAGAGAGAGGGGGGGGGTTAAGTACGAGTTCAAGATATTAATAACTGGCGGAGGAGGAAAAAGGAACACAAAGAAAGAACGCAAAGCAGTAGATCTGTTGGCCCTTACGAGACTGGCTGATATGATACACACTTAAGTAAATAGCGAGGAGGAGGAGGAGGAGGAGGAGGAGGAGGAGGAGGAGGAGGAGGAGGAGGAGGAGGAGGAGGAGGAGGAGATAAACAAGGGCGACGGCAAGAAAAAAATATATCGACTTTACAAATCTGCTACTTATTTTTGAGAGAGAGAGAGAGAGAGAGAGAGAGAGAGAGAGAGAGAGAGAGAGAGAGAGAGAGAGAGAGAGAGAGAGAGAGAGAGAGAGAGAGAGGCGTAGCGGGGATCCGAGGTGAAAAGGGGACGAGGTAATTAATTTTTTTCTGGACCTTCTCTCCCCACGACACCGCCACCATTACCTTGTTAAATGGAGACCGTAGGAGAAGAGATGGAGGGACGAGAGAAAGAAGGAAGGAAGGAAGGAAGGAAGGAAGGAAGGAAGGAAGGAAGGAAGGAAGGAAGGAAGGAAGGAAGGAAGGAAGGAACGACTCAGACTCACTCTCACTCTCCACGCTACAGCCACGTCACAAGTAATCGACAGTCAGATGCTCTTTCACTCTAAACCATTTTTGAAAAACTGCGCGTGAACAGCTGACAAATCACCCATCCATCCTGACGATGAAGGAGGAGGAGGAGGAGGAGGAAAGCTAGCCAGTTAACAAGTCAGTCTGAATGAATATAACAAGACCAAGAAGAATGAAAGGAAGACAAGACGAGAGAGAGAGAGAGAGAGAGAGAGAGAGAGAGAGAGAGAGAGAGAGAGAGAGAGAGAGAGAGAGAGAGAGAGAGAGAGAGAGAGAGAGAGAGAGAGAGAGAGAGAGAGAGAGAGAGAGACCTACTCCCCAACACACACACACACAATAACCCAATATCAAAACACAACACACACACACACACACACACACACACACACACACACACACACACACACACACACACACACCAAATGACCGTCCAACACCCAAGCCAACAATCATCATAACTATCTCCCTCCCAGAGACAAAAAGGAGCACTTACAAACCTGTCATCAAAGAGGGAACCTAAATTCTCGCCTACAAGTCAATTATACCTTTGTGGTGAGCCCGCGAGGAGGAGGAGGAGGAGGAGGAGGAGGAGGAGGAGGAGGAGGAGGAGGAGGAGGAGGAGGAGGGGACGGCGTAACCACCACTGCCATTTATATGCAAGAAAAAAACAATGGGGAGAAAAAAAAAAAAAAGTTGTGTTCTTGAGTCATACAGCAAATGTCAAATGCCTCGCGCTAAAAGGAATGAAGTGTACGGAAGGGAAAAAAAAAGGTAATTCCATGAACATAAAGAAAGAAGAGGGAAAAAAACTGTGGGGGAAAAAGGAAAAAAAAAAAAAAAAGATGAGGTTGGTTTTCTGCGAGTCAGCTTTGGGGAGGGAGGGAGGGAGGACTGGTGGTCAGGGAGGGAGGGAGGGAGGGAGAGAATGAGTGTGGATGACACGCACGCAACGCTACACTAACCTCAGAGAGAGAGAGAGAGAGAGAGAGAGAGAGAGAGAGAGAGAGAGAGAGAGAGAGAGAGAGAGAGAGAGAGAGAGAGAGAGAGAGAGAGAGAGAGAGAGAGAGAGAGAGAGAGAGAGAGAGAGAGAGAGCGGTTTTATAGAGAGGGCGGTCTTTTCATCAACACAGAAGAAAGCAAACCATATCTACTCTTGCTCCCTCTACAACCCTGCCTATTCTAACCGCCCCCTCCCCCTTTCCGCCCCACACCCCCCAACCGTCCCCGCCACAACACACGCCGCCCTTCGCCCCTTTCAGCCCATCTCCCGAAACACGCGCCATTACAGTCGGGCGTTTGGTTGGGCTGGCGGTCCCTCGTCTGTCGGGTCTGACCTAAAATTGGACAAGTTGTAGAGTTGCCGCGGAGACGAGAACTGCCCTGTGTGTGTGTGTGTGTGTGTGTGTGTGTGTGTGTGTGTGTGTGTGTGTGTGTGTTTGGGGGAGGGGTCTTTCAATATTTTTTTCTTTTTTTTTGAGTGGAGATTTGTTTGCTCTCTCTCTCTCTCTCTCTCTCTCTCTCTCTCTCTCTCTCTCTCTCTCTCTCTCTCTCTCTCTCTCTCTCTGCTCCATTCTTACGCGCGGACACACATAGACATACAGTGTTTCATCCAGTTCATTCCTCTATACCGCCTGCCAGTCTCGGTACGGTTACCTGGCTAAAATCTCTTCACCTCAACTTTCACCTTTAATTCCCTATCTGTCTTACGCGTTTTAATGTTTTTTTCTGATAGGATAATTAGCGTCTTGTCTGATCATTATTGCCATTCCCCGTCACCGCCATTTGTTTTTTTTTTTGGTACATTACAATACTATTTCTTCCCTACGACTTGATTACGACTTCCTTAACATTTTTTTTTATCACTTTTATTTCTGCCACTCAAGTCGTTTCCCGCGCCGCCGCCGCCTCTCCTCGTCAGGCGCGCCCCACTTCGCTGTTTTATGACCCAGCCGGCACACATTATTATCACTGGTGTGTATCTTAATTAGGGAAATTATGCGTGCGTTTGTCCTCATCAGGGGAGAGATACAGCCACTCGCCCGTCGTGAACATGGTGCTCCGCTGATGGAGGCGTTATTTGTTCGTTGTAAAATGTGTGTGTGTGTTCGGTATTGTTTTTTTTTCTTTGTTTTTCTTTGTTTTTTTTTTTTTTTTTTTTCATTGGGGGGACATGAAAAGTATATTGTATTATTTTTGTTTACTTTGGATGGTTTTTTTTTGTCCTTTTTTTCACTGGGGGCCGTGAAAAGTAAAAAAAAAATCAAAAGAAGTGTTGAATATATTTTTTCTTTTTTTCTTCTTTTCTTTATTATTTTTTTAATAGAGGCAATGTGAAAAGTAAAAAAAAGGTATTAAGTATTTTTTTCCTTTTTTTACTATTCTTGATACGTAAAAAATGGAAAAAAAGAAAAAAAAATGAGTCTCCCTTTTCCTAATATCTTTTTTATCTTTTTTTTATGGAGATACATGGAAAAAAAAATGTACGTATCCAGTATTACTTTTTTTTTTCTTTCTTTTTCCAATATATATATTTTTCATACGGGCCACGTGAGACGAGGGACCAGTTGACTGTTTTCTGTAACGTATACCGCGATGGATATTTCTTTCTCTTTTTTTTTTTTTTTTACTATTGTCAGTATCATTAGTTTAGTGTTTTCTTTCTTTCTTTTTTTTTTCTTTTTTTTTTTTTTTTTTTTTTGCAGGCAGGGTAGTAGCCAGCAATATTCTACCCAGTTTTTTTCTTTTATTCTATATAAGATTAATACGAAAATAAAAGGAAGGTGGACTAATATCGTTGTTATTAAATGTATCATCGTTCAGTTATAAGCAAGATGGATTTTATTTATTTTATCTTTTTTTTTTTTACCCTTTAAAGGCAAAGCATAAAATATCGAATGTCAACTATCATTTATTTATTTATTTTTTTAACACAGAGCGACAGGCAATATTCCCTCCCCACCACCGCTAAAGGTACGTTGGAAAAAGAAGTTACCTCATCGGCTATTTTACACCATAAGTACGTCAAGGTGGGGGAACAAATTTATTTATTTCAAAAAGTACGAAAAAAAAGAATAAAAAATAAAATAAAAATTACCGTGTTGACATTTTTTTTTCCTTTTCCTTTCGCATGGCGCTTCCAATAAAAAAATAAATAAATAAATAAGAAAGGTATCAACTATTAACTTTTTAATCCACACAGCGATGGGAGGGATTTTTTTCCTCATAAATGTAAACGAGGAGAAAAAAATAAATAAATAAAATAAACAAATAAATCGAGCGTCTTATTTCTTTCGACGGAGAGATAAGAATATTTATATATATATATATATATATATATATATATATATATATATATATATATATATATATATATATATATATATATATATATATATATATTTGCCTACGACATAAACGCTGAGAAAACAAACACATGAAATACTATACCTTGCATTTTTTTTTATATGAGGAGTCACGAACAGCATTTTTTTATATGAATGAAAAAAAGTCACTTTTTTTTTCTTACATGAAGCGCAGTAGGCAAAACTTTTTTCCTTCGATTTCTTTTTTTCCCAACAGGCCTTGTATATGTATCACTGTTATATTTCCTATAGTGCTTCCTACAGACCTAGTATAAACATCACTTTATATTTAATTCCTAAGTGATCCAACAACGGTATAAAAAAAAATTTACTCCCTTTACTTTTCCAAGATTTTTTTTTATAGATAAACACAAAAACATACACACCACTGTAGCAGATCAATCCATTTCAGAGCCAAGACATCAATTAATTCCATTCTTAATATCACAAGAACCATTACTCGTGTACAAATTTCCCGGTGATATTTCGTAATGAAGTTAAAAATCACATCTATATTCATTCACTACCATCACACCTTTATTCAGTGTATCCTGACTGACTGGTGACCGTATGAGGTTCTGAAATGGTTTGTAGTAGAAACTGGGTAAGACACCAACATGTCCTACGCCGCAGCCGCCGCCACCACCACCACTACCTTGCCTACCACCACGACCGGCTGCTTCAGTAAACAGTATTCGGCGTTCACTGGTCGGAATACAAGAAAAAAATAGAGGGGGAAGAAGAAAAAAGATATATTGAACTGACGTACCTGTGTGTGTGCGTGCGTGTGTGAAGACGAGGAAAAGGGAGGGGAAAAAAGGGAGGCAAAAATGGTTCTTTGCCAGACAGTCAGGAAAAAACAAGTCTAGATAAAAGACAGGGGAAAAAAAAAGGCAATAAAAAATATATATAAAAAAAAGAAGAGTTGAAATGTGAGTCTTAAGAGCAACGAACAGGTGTGTGTGTGTGTGTGTGTGTGTGTGTGTGTGTGTGTGTGTGTGTGTGTGTGTGTGTGTGTGTGTGTGTGTGTGTGTGTGTGTCGAAACAAATCGATATCTTTCCTTTCTCCCTTCCCCTCTCCTTTTTTTCTTATCAACGCCGGCAAGGATCAGAAAGAGAAGAGAAAGAGAAAGAGAAAGAGAAAGAGAAAGAAGAGAAGAGAAAAGAGAAAAGAAAAAAAGAAGAAAAAGAAGAGAAGAAAAGAGAAGAGAAGCGAAGAGAAGAGAAGCGAAGAGAAAGGGAAGGGAAGGGAAGGGAAGGGAAGGGAAGGGAAGGAGGGACAACACACGCCCCTCCATGACCCTCCGCCAACAATAATTTACACGTAGCCGTAAAATCCATCAAGCGAGGCGTAACTGTCGATGGCAGGAGCAGTAAAGCCAGCGGCGGGCCTGCAATTATCACGAAACCTCCCTCCTCCTCCTCCTCCTCCTCCTCCTCCTCTTCCTTCCCTGACTTCCTATTCTTTCCTTCCCCTCCCCCCAAGTCTCCCTTTCCTCTCCTCCAGTGTTGATCCTTCCCCTCCCTCCTTCTCAATCATGTAGAATTCTGCTGTTTTGTTCCGATCCACTACTCTCTCTCTCTCTCTCTCTCTCTCTCTCTCTCTCTCTCTCTCTCTCTCTCTCTCTCTCTCTCTCTCTCTCACGTGTTACCGCCACATTCCGCGCGTCCGTTCGGCATCCACCTCCAGTTACAAAGGGAACAAAAACATGATAAACAGCACGGAGGTCACACAGCGGGCCACGAGATGCTGTTCAGTGACGCAAGCAGGGCTACATGGAGGCACTGACTGATGCGTGCACATGTTGGCTCGTGGCATTAGGCAACTTGAAGAACACCCGGGGAACAAGAAGAAAAAGAAGAAGAAGAAGAAGAAAAAGGCGGTAAGATCAAGGGGTGTCTTCTTTTAAATTTATCACAGAAGGAAGAGGAGGAGGAGGAGGAGGAGGAGGAGGAGGAGGAGGAGGAGGAGGAGGAGGAGGAGGAAGAGATGAAGAAAGCACGAACAGCAGCATACCTGTTGGTCCTTAGGGGGTTGTTTTAAGTGATCCTGTTATCTCGCTTATGCTGAGTTAAAAATAAAATGAGGAGGAGGAGGAGGAGGAGGAGGAGGAGGAGGAGGAGGAGGAAGACAGGATAGAGGAGGATGCCGGCGTCTTACTTAATATTACTGAAGCTTTTTCTGAATTACGAGCAGCAGCATTAGTGTCAATCATTTGTTTTCGTCCCGAGTCATGATCTGCTTAAAAAAGATAAACCGAGGGAAAATTAATTGGTGAATGCACATAACAGTGACGTGCGCCAATGAGACTGATACACTATTATCAATGCCTGCACACCTAAGAGGCTCTGAGGCTTTGCATGTAAATTTAACGTTCTTCCTACTTTGACTTGCATGTCCAACCACGTCCCTGTGTGGTTACATGTGCACGTCCACGTCTTGCTGCACACACACACACACACACACACACACACACACACACACACACACACACACACACACACACACACACACACACACACACACACACACAGCAACATTTACACATTACTATTTTCGTTGCTCGTTCACCTCACCTGCCTAACCAAATCTAACATTAACCTAACCTGCTTGACCTCACCTAACCTGCTTGACTACCTAACCCATCATAATCCATACAATTTTATCCTAACTTGACCTGACCTGACCTAACACTAAGCTAACAACACCCAATTTAACATAACTAAACATCACCACAGCAGTAAACACCACCACATATTCTCTCTCTCTCTCTCTCTCTCTCTCTCTCTCTCTAGTGCCGTGCCGCCAACAAAGTCAAGAGGGTGTCAATATATTTGTGAAGGGAGGATGTGGTCACCTGTGGGTCACTCAGGAAGACCCGCCCCCTCCCCTTTCCCCTCACCGCCTCTTGTCATCACCACTCACCGCTGCTGCCCATCATCCCTACCCCTCCATACCTACCCCCTCCTGCCAGTCACCACCCCCGTCACCGTCACCACGTCACAATCGCTCATGATATATTCAGATAGATAACATGGCAGCCTTGAATGCTTATTAATTATTTATAGTCCAGTAATGGTGTGGCCTTCGCTCTCTCTCTCTCTCTCTCTCTCTCTCTCTCTCTCTCTCTCTCTCTCTCTCTCTCTCTCTCTGCCTATTTTTAGTTCCTAGTTGAGGTGGCAGCTCCCTCACACGTCAGAGAGAGAGAGAGAGAGAGAGAGAGAGAGAGAGAGAGAGAGAGAGAGAGAGAGAGAGAGAGAGAGAGAGAGAGAGAGAGAGAGAGAGAGAGAGAGAGAGAGAGAGAGAGAGAGAGAGAGAGAGAGAGAGAGAGACGAATGGCAGGTAAGGTACTGTACATTGTTACGACACATTGATAATTTGTCACAGGTAAGTGGGTTAGGTGGTACTTGTAGAGCGCTTACGGGGAGGAGGAGGAGGAGGAGGAGGAGGAGGAGGAGGAGGAGGAGGAGGAGGAGTAAAACTGTGAACAACAACAACAACAACAAAATCAACATGAAGAACAAGAAAACAACTGTCATCTGAGAGAGAGAGAGAGAGAGAGAGAGAGAGAGAGAGAGAGAGAGAGAGAGAGAGAGAGAGAGAGAGAGAGAGAGAGAGAGAGAGAGAGAGAGAGACGCAGTGGTAGTGGTGGTGGTGGTGGCGGCCATAGCTGGTGTAGTAATCAGTGGGTGCGTGTCTGTTCCAACAATTACCGCCTAATTGGCCGTTACGCTCCCCTAATCACACGCTTATTAATTACCTCGTTTGTTAGGTCCGATACTCTATATAATTTCAATTATAATTATTATCCAAGCTGATTACCAGATCACACGAGCGGCGAGCACGAGGAGGGAGAGAGAGAGAGAGAGGGAGAGGGAGGGGAGTGGGGAGGAAGGAAGGAAACGGCTTACTAATCTTTCCTACCCTACACATGTATATCCCCCACACCTGTCTTCCGTGCACATATGTTCTTCCCCCACACATGTACACTGTGCTTAAAGGTGAAGCATGGTGGCAGTAATCAGTGTTAGCGGTGTCTGGAGGGAGCGTTCAGTCATGGTTAATTTATGGACAAGGATGACAGATGCACTTAATAAATTTCTACATTTTCTACGGGACCTGGCGTGTGAAGGTGACTTTTTACTCTTCTTACTTAACTTCACACACTTGTCTCCTCCTTCAACGTGTATTTTCACCTTCAACATCTCTACACACCTACAGAACGCACGTGCAAAAATGAAATAAGTAAATAAATAAATAAATAAGTAAACATTAAAAAGAACTAATAGAAAAACAAAAGGCCACACGTTTTGAAATTCTCATCTCACCACCACCATTACCTCCTCCGTCTCTGGATCTGCTGGGGCTTCGCACGAAACACATTTACGTACCTTTGTGTCTCCTTCGCTCTCGCTATCACACTGCAAAGACAGAAAGAAAGACATTAGAAAACATATGCTGAGTAAATGACACTTCTACATCATGATATTAGAACACACACACACACACACACACACACACACACACACACACACACACACACACACACACACACACACACTATCTCTCTCTCTCTCTCTCTCTCTGAATTCGTCCACATATGATGAACCAAATGAATATAAAACGAAAAGATGATTGCATTGAATAAAATTAATATCTAAATATGAACCAGAGAGAGAGAGAGAGAGAGAGAGAGAGAGAGAGAGAGAGAGAGAGAGAGAGAGAGAGAGAGAGAGAGAGAGAGAGAACGAGCATTCACGCCATGTTACACGCTGATTCCACACGTCCCGGAAAAAACACGACCTGATCCCCTTTTCTCTCTCTCTCTCTCTCTCTCTCTCTCTCTCTCTCTCTCTCTCTCTCTCTCTCTCTCTCTCTCTCTCTATTCTCGCCCTTAACCATTTACGTGCGTCCGTGCTTGTGTGTGTGTGTGTGTGTGTGTGTGTGTGTGTGTGTGTGTGTGTGTGTGTGTGTGTGTGTGTGTGTGTGTGTGTGTGTGTGTGTGTGTGTGTGTCGATATCGCTGACAACACGAAGGAAATACAAAAGTGGAAAAAAAGGGGGAAAAAAACAAAAACTGGATACAGATTCTGCCAACAGAGGGAAGGACTGAAAAAAAGGGGAAAAAAAAACACACACAGAGAGAGAGAGAGAGAGAGAGAGAGAGAGAGAGAGAGAGAGAGAGAGAGAGAGAGAGAGAGAGAGAGAGAGAGAGAGAGAGAGAGAAATGCACAACTTTCAGGCCGGCCAGCATAAATATGACCAGGCTGGCGCTGCACGAATATATAACAGTTTCCGTGCAGCAGCAGCAGCAGCAACAGCAACAGCAATTCTCGTTTTTTATTATTATTTTTTTTTGCGCAACTCTATATATATTTTTTTTTTTTGTGAGCAAGGCACGGGTTAGTTTCACCGCGTCAATGGAACTGAAAAATATTCACTCACACAATCCCAGAGAGAGAGAGAGAGAGAGAGAGAGAGAGAGAGAGAGAGAGAGAGAGAGAGAGAGAGAGAGAGAGAGAGAGAGAGAGAGAGAGAGAGAGAGAGAGAGAGAGAGAGAGAGAGAGAGAGGACAATAGAATGTTTGTTAGTCGGCAGGGATAGGAAGGGATGAAAGGCAGATGCAGCCGGGGGGAGAGGCGGGGATGTGACAGGAAAAGCGTGCCAGGGGAGCGGGGAGAGAGGGCTTGGCTGAGTGAAGGATGGGGATTAAGCGGACTGGAAGTAACGAACCCGTATAAAAGGAATGGATGGACTGAAAGGTGAAACAAGTCATGATACTCTCTACCTTCCAGTCTGTTTACACCCCCACTTCTGTACCACCTCCCCACCTTCCTCCCCACTGTCAAATCCTCTCCCATCATGCTCTTTAATCTAATACCATATACCAGCCTTTCTTTTCACTTCCAAGTAACCTCCCCACCTTCCTCCCCAATCCAATACCACCTTTCTACCTTCTCTCCCGCTAAAATTACCTCCCCAGTCCAATTTCCATACTACCCTCCCCACCTCAATATCACCCCCTGCCTACCTCCTCACC
>NC_087164.1:23429922-23437422 GCF_035594125.1 Scylla paramamosain
AACTACCATAAAAACAAAACCGTGTCCTTTACCAGGAGCGGGACGGGGCCTGTTAGCGGGCCGCGGCGGGCGTAATTCAATGTGCCAGTGTGGGGAGCAGCGGCAGCAGCTGTGCCTCCACTACCCGACCCGACCCCAGCAGGACGCCGCCGCGGGGACACTATATTCGCCTACACTTACTGAGCAAACCCATGAAGGAGGAGGAGGAGGAGGAGGAGGACCATCGCTACTGCATGCATAATGAAGTAACTGCGCAAAATGATATTTCCCGAAAATTTACGGTCCCATGAACGAGCGCAGAATTCCAAGTTTAGGAGCGGCCGGCACGCAACACCGCGGCCGCCCCTCGCCTCCGCCGCCCCCCGCGCACTCGTAATCTTCGGCGGGAGAGAAAACGAGGGAGGCACCGGCAAAGAGGAAACATGAAAAACGGCACAAGAGGAAGACGGGGAAGACAAACGGGACGCTAAGTATTAGGGAGGAAGGGAAGTGGCGGCGGCACACGCTTGCAACACCTCTCGACCTGCAGCGTGGAGGAGGCGTGGGGAGGAGTGCGTGGCGATAAAACCTGGAGGAGGAGGAGGAGGAGGAGGAGGAGGAGGAGGAGGAGGAGGAGGAGGAGGAGGAGGTTAACAGTGACGCCGTTCATAACAATCATTACTACCGCCAGTTACACACACTATAACAATCAAGACCAAGCCATTCACCACCAACACCACTATCACCACTACCATCACCCATTGATCACCACCGCCGCTATCAACACCACTACCGCCACACGCACACCCACATACACACACACATGTAAATAGGCGATAAATATATCTTGACCTGGTCCGCTGTTTCCAATCCAAGTTAATACACAAACACCAAACTCCGTCGTAATATATCTCTCTCTCTGTGTGTGTGTGTGTGTGTGTGTGTGTGTGTGTGTGTGTGTGTGTGTGTGTGTGTGTGTGTGTGTGTGTGTGTGTTTGCTAGGGAGAAGTCCATTACCTTTATCACTTTTTTTCAGCACCATATATCTTTTTTCCCTTCCCTGCCTCTGTCCCTCCCTCCCTCTGTGCCTTTCTCCAGTCCCCCGCCGCCACCCTCGCCAGTCCTTCCCGTGCCACATCCTGACCGCCATTCCCCCGCCCATATAGCGTGCTGCCGGAGGTAATTTCCCCTCATCGCCGGCGCTACGAGGGGATATGGCAGTCCCGCGATCCCGGCTCATGTACGTCACAGTTCCAAGGCCGCTGTGGAGTCCCCGCCGCCGCCTGGTTCCCGAGGCTCCCATTAGCACTCACACAACTTGTGTTTTAGAGCACACCCACTTGCTGCATTTCACACCCGACTAAGTCCGACATGCATGTTTTAGCAACTTTCCTCACATATCACTTGCCGATGACGAGTTTTGGCAGCAAAATGGCCTAACCGACGGCCGTGCGTAAGGTCGGGTTTAGCCTGCGTGTGTGAGTCCCTCCAGCCTCCCCGACGCTGCTGGATACGCCCCTCCGTCCAGTCTCCCCGACCAGCGCCGCCAAAAAGACGCCCGCGGAGCAACAAAGCTCGTATGCGCATGTTTGGTTCCGCCTGATTGGCTTCTCTAATAACTCGACACACGGGCCGGTACTCCCACGGACTACCAACCAGGCAGGACGAGACCCCACCGCGCCGATCTCGACCCTATACCACCCGCCACACCGACCTCGCCTCGCCACAAAGGCTTCCCATTCCACTAAACTCATCTCCCACAATGCTATCGGCGTAGGAGTCTCAGACTTGTTCTATGTTTTATGATTAAGTGTACAGTGAGGCAGGGAGGGAGGCAGGCAGGGGACGCGAGGGGGTGGCAGGGGGAAGGGCAGCAGCTTTCCCCGTGCCGGATGGCCTCCGCGTCCCGAGCTATGCAAATGTAACGCCGTCCTATCTGTCTCATCCCGTATTGATATTCAGTAAAGCCAGGCTAATGAAAGACCAATCCGGGCTTCACCGGAGCTAAGGCTGAGCAGCAGCCGCCTGGTGAAGCCTTTCTTCACGTCTCGTCCTTTGCCGGAGAGAAGGACGAGGCGAGGCAGACAAAGCAGTCTATTACCTGCCTGCATAAAACATTCAGATTATTCCGACAGCTCCCAACCCTTGCCACTGTTGTGTCATGGAATACTAATTTCTTGCTGCTGACCTGCCGGTGCTTTACTCCGCGGTGGTCGACCTGTTGAGATGTGTCTCCGCTCACCGTGGTGGACTTAAAGCCCCGTGGCTGGAGGGGTAGCGGTGCAGTGTCCTTGCCTCCCCTCCTCTGCATCCCTCTCAGTATACTGCGCAGCCCCACCTCACCTCGACACGTGAGGAGAAACTCAAGACCAGACACAATGGCCTGCAACAGCCCGCCGCGACTCGTAACTCTCCTGCCAGGTCGGTCAGCCCTTACATCAATGTTCGCAGGTGCCGCGACAATGGAGCCAGAATATTGCGAACGTCAGGGCCAGCCACCAACCGTCCGCCCGGCCACCACTCAGCCGCTGCTAACGAGCCCCATTACCGCCCCGCAGCCCTCTCGCCCATGTCGGAGCACCTCGTCGCCGCCTCTCCTCGTCAGGACGCACCAGTCCTTAAACGCAACAACTGAAACATCCGGGAGCAATTTAACCCCTCATCTCCTGCCCGCCTGCCCTCCCGCCGCCCATCGCCAGCAGTCCGCCGCGCATACAGGTAACCATCAAGCGATTAGCACCGCTGAGCATGGTGTCGGTGCGCGGAGTCCTTGCTGACATGCAAAGCAAGGCTGTGCCGAGGCTCATCCCGCGGCCGCTGCGGGATCTTGCTGATTAACTTTTATGCCCTCGGAGGCGCGCGGGAAAGCGTTGTCGGAGATCGACTTTGCATAGAGAATTACACAGTAGCGCGGTGGATTTACGAGATGGCGCCCGATACAGCACTCACTAACTTACTACAATGGGACAGAGCAGGTACCGGGGCCCCGTCTCCTCGCCGAGGCCCGCCAACCCGTCTCCGGCAAACAACCAACACAAACACATCTCGGGCTCGATAAGTTTGGGTTTTCTGTGGAGAAAAACGTCCAGGTAATGGCAAGGCAATCAGCGAAACACACACTCCCTCTCTCCTTTTGTATCTGCTCGCCAAATGAGGCTCTGGACTCCCTGGGGCGGGCGGCGGGTGGGCCGCGAAGTGGGCAAACCACAATGCCAAACAATAAACACGGTATTTAAAATGCTTCGGGAGCCTGCGCGCGCGAGTGTGTGAGGTAGCGAGATTAACGTCGACAGAGTGAGAAAAGTGAGAGTGAGTCCCTCCACCCACCGGGAGAGGCACCCCTGGTCCTCATCCCTTACCCCACCGCCGGGAAGAGGCAGCCTGGTCTTCACCCCACCGCCGGGAGAGGCACTTCATGTTTCTTCACCTACCTCGTAACTAACTACTGCTGTGTAAAAGGTGTTGCCAACACGTAACACCACGCTGCGAACACACCGTCCCTTCCCCCTCAGGCCCTTACAGGCTTCACCCACCCTTTCCTTCACACCCTGGCCAGTAACACCACACCCTATCCTTCCTCTCACACCCACACACTCCAAACCACAGCCTGTCCCCTCACTCCCACCCTCACCCCTTCTCTTTTCCCTCACGCCCTCACCCTTGACATCAACACCTTAAGCGCAACACCACACGCTTCTCCCTCATGCTATGACCCAAACACCGCACCTCGTCCCTTTCTCTCCCACTACACACACTCGTCCGCTTCACAACGTTCATCACAGCAACAAACCCGTCAAAAAGGAGGAAGGAAAGAGACATAATACACCTCCCTTATCACAGACGCGGGACAAGGCAATACAAGGTCGTAAAAAGCCGGATTCTCAACACCCTCCCCCTTCCAGATTACAACCCGGATTTGTTACGACGCGGGGAGCAGCGGGGCGTAACGCTGCCTCGTTATTCACTCACGAGGGGCGGCGAGGAGGGGTCATGTGGGAGCGTGCTGTGATCGATAGCGCTAATTAATCTGGACGTCAACCTGTGCGCAATTTGCCTCTCTCATAAAGTCGAGTTTCTGACAAATGGTTTACCTGCACAATTAACCTGCGGACAATGCATGTATTCAGGTGTGAGTGTTAATCAGTGACTGTTGGCTACCGCTCTCCCTCCCTCCAGCCTTCCTGTTCTCCTTTCCTCCCCTCCTCTATCCATCAGACACACACAGACATACACACACACTCAGTTTATTGACCAAATTACAGAAATACAAAATAATATACTAGATATCACACAAGGTTTGTCTTTTGCATGGCTCTACTGTATACTCGCTCTTGAATTTCCACCAAATATGTAAAGCGATGAAAATAATAAGACTCAGTAAAACCACAAACCCCAACACATACACACACACACACACACACACACACACACACACATACACACACGGACAAGAGCGCCGCCACCAATCTCGCCACACTAGACAACCCTTCATAAAAACACAACATCGACTGCTGAGACAAGAATCTGTTAATGAAGCGATAAATCATTCAGGCAGCGACAGGCGGCAGTGGCGGTGGCGGTGGCGGAGGCAGCAACACCCTAATCAAGTCCCGTGGGCGGCTTCTTCCCTTTGTTAGCGCGCACGCCCTTGTAACCTCGACAGCCCGCCCCGCCGCACACCGCACATTACCGCAGATTTGAAAGTAAAGTTTAATTCACTTGATACACATTTTTGCTCATGTTTTTCCACACTCTTATTCCTCCTCCTCCTCCTCCTCCTCGTGTCCCTTCCACCCTCCCAAGTGATTAAGGAGTTTAAAGCTCTCAAGTTCATTCATTACGAGCGGCGGTAGTGTCCTCAAGGGCGGGAAAACTGCATCTGGTAACACTGCAGAAGCCTTAGCGCTCGATCTCCCCCTCCTCCTTCCCCACCTCTCTCTTACTCTCTTCCTCTTCCTCCTCCTCCTCTTTCAGGGACCCCACACACCACCACCACCACCACCACTACCACCACACAGTAAAAATTCCATTCGTGAATATTTCAGACAGGAATGCCGTAAGCACAGTTATGTTTAATTAACCTTGTTGCATGCAAAGGAGGAGGGAAGGAAACATCTCTCTCTCTCTCTCTCTCTCTCTCTCTCTCTCTCTCTCTCAACTTTATCAATATGCGCAAGAAAACAAAAGGAAAAATAAAACCTTATTCAAGACTTCTCCTTAGTGAAAAGAGAACGTAATCATTTGAATAGAATTAAGAAGAGAAAAAAAAAAAAAAACTGGGCTGTGATGACCGTCGAGAGAGAGAGAGAGAGAGAGAGAGAGAGAGAGAGAGAGAGAGAGAGAGAGAGAGAGAGAGAGAGAGAGAGAGAGAGAGAGAGAGAGAGAGAGAGCCTTTCAACTACTCGGGAGATGGAACCATTTTTTTTCTCTTTCTCTCTCTTTTCTTTTGTAAGAGGTAGGGAAGACATGTGGAGTGGTTGGAGAGACTTTATGGTATGTAGAGGAGATGTAGAGGAGATTAATGACATGTAGGGGAGGTGAGGTGAGGTTGGAGGGGCGCTAAGAGGTGTGGAGGGGGTTTATTCAAGGTATAGAGGAGGAGGAGAAGGCTTATATGGGGGGAGGCTTATGTTGAAGTGATATAGGGGAGGCGAAGGAGCCTATACAGGGCGGCTCAGCAAAGAAAGACGGCAGGATGTCAGAGGGTGTCAGTGGGGAGTAAGACGCTGCTTGTAAGGGATTGTGTTCGTCTTCTGGTGTGTGTTCTTGTGTACCTGCTTCCTCTCTCTCTCTCTCTCTCTCTCTCTCTCTCTCTCTCTCTCTCTCTCTCTCTCATTTAGCGTACCAAACTATTTACGAGCTTCAACGCATCACACACACACACACACATACACACACACACACGACGCAGGTGGAGCAGTGTTTGTCCACCACAGCCACAGTCTGCAATCAACCCAGTGGCATGCCAATTTTAGTACTGCGATCGTAAAAACCTTCTCCTTCTCCCCTCCTCCTCCTCCGCCTCTGCCTCTCCTCTTCTCGGCGCTCCTGCAGGTGATGTGTTTATCGGCGATGAGTAGAGGAGATAGCGCGGCCCGTAACTCAATAATAATGTTGGCCGCTGTCGGATAATAGCCACTCACCGCTGCTTACACTATGACTTAGAGATGCTCGCGGCCTGCTGTTAAATTGCTGACACGCGGGGTTCAGAGTGGCAATTAGAATATTTAGTGGTGTACCGAGAGGCGCCCACTAGGCACGCCGCGTTCCCCGTGGGCGCCCGGCGACGGTGGTACTGGCTGCCTGGCTGCCTGGCTGATGCGTGTGGCGATAACACTGCAGCGGGAGGGGGCCGGTGGACGCCTGCAACTGTGATGACGGTGCGGTTTGAGGCAAGGCAAGGCAGGGCAGGGCAGGGCAGCACTTATCCCCGGCATGGAAGCACTGGGCGGGCTGCTGCAGGGATGGTAATGACTCGCCGCCACGCCGTGCAGTGTGGCATGGCAAGCGACGCTCCCTCACCGCCCCTCACTGAGCCTGTTGTTGTGGGGCCTGATGGCACGCCGGGTACTGACGCTGATAAGGGAACTCGTTACTCACTGCGAGAGAGAGAGAGAGAGAGAGAGAGAGAGAGAGAGAGAGAGAGAGAGAGAGAGAGAGAGAGAGAGAGAGAGAGAGAGAGAGAGAGAGAGAGAGAAGCCATCCAACCCTCTCTCTCGGTCAAGGGACGCCTTATGACCGGTGGCTGGTCCTGTGCTCTGAGCTGGCTTTACCGCCCCGCTGGGATGGCCAACAGATAGAGGCCCCGCGTGTTATGAGTCCACCACCGCACACTCAACCTGAAACCCTCGACACTGCGACTACAAGGCTTTCATCCCTCCACCATTAGACTCTCTCTCTCTCTCTCTCTCTCTCTCTCTCTCTCTCTCTCTCTCTCTCTCTCTCTCACGGGCATCAAGAGGCGTAAAGACGAGTAATGCATCGTTCCACTTGGTGAATGTCAACACAGCTCTTGAGGCGGAGGGAGGGCCCGAGGCGAGGCTTGTGAGCCCTCGCCTGCCTTCCCTCCTCCCGGCAGGCCCCAACCCGCCGGCAAAGGAACTGAAGAGACGCCGGGAGACAAGTGCTCTTCACGACGACGACGACGAGGAGGAGGAGGAGGAGGAGGAGGAGGAGGAGGAGGAGGGGTATAAATATTGAGGAAGTGATGAATAAGCTCTTCGCCGAATCATTCGCCATCTTAACAACCCTCCTAACAGACCCTAACCCCGCCCCCCTAACCTTATCCTTCACTGCTCTACACGCTCTCTAGCCTCCACTGACCGCCTCCCTCTCCGCTCCTGCTCTTCTCAGACCCATATTCTCAAAGCTTTGGCGTCTCATTTTACCCCTTTCCAAAGACCACTGAGAAAGTTAAATAGATTCCCATGACAGTTTCCCCCCACTGAAAACGCGGAATCTTGAAAATAACCCCTAGAATCACGGAAACCACCCTTGAGAACCCCATTGCAACTTCCACCG
>NC_087164.1:23447422-23462422 GCF_035594125.1 Scylla paramamosain
TACATATTATCGGAATGCGCTCTCTCTCTCTCTCTCTCTCTCTCTCTCTCTCTCTCTCTCTCTCTGGGGCCAGACAACCACCAGTGGCAAGAGATAACAGGGCTGTTGCTGGAAACACATCACCACTCCTCCCTCCCCCTCCTCCTCCTCCTCCTCCATCCATCACACCCTCCTTCCCTCCTCCATCACTCCCTCCTTTTATCTCAATCGATCCCTGAAGTTCTCTCCTCCCTCCCTCTCACTCTTACTCCTTCTCTTTCCCCTCGTTGCCGCGCCCCTCAAGTCCCTTCCAGAGGTGATGCGCCCCTATAAACCAGCCCTACACTCTCCTGGGGCGCCTTTTTTTTATCCATTTTTCACGGCTCCCCTGCATTCTACCCTGTATTCCTCCTCCTCCGCCCCTGCTCTTCTTCCCTGCTGTTATCCGCCCCCACCCCTGCCGCCCCTCTCTTCCTCCACTCTCTCGACGTCCCCAAACGATTCTGGACGTGCCATTCTGGCGGCCCCGTCCTCATCGGGGCCGTGGAAAGGGTCGCTCGGGGGCCGTAAAGAGGCGCTGAGTTGGGGCGTTAGGAATCTCATTACCAACTCGAGCTCCCTACTGTACCTCGTCGCCGCTACTGCCGCCGCCGCCGCCGCCGCTGCCTCTCTCCTCTCCTCTACTATTCTTCCTCTCCTCGTCTCGCACTCTTCCTCCGTCTGGCAGTAATTCGGTTTACAGATTCAACTTGTATTTTCCACAGCAGCCTCTTTCTCTTCCTCTCTTACTCCTCTCTTCGTCTTCCACTCTTCCTCCTTCTCCTCCTGGTGGTAACTCGCTTTACAAATTCAACTTATCTTTTCCCCACCCCCGCCTCTCTCTCTCTCTCTCTCTCTCTCTCTCTCTCTCTCTCTCTCTCTCTCTCTCTCTCTCTCTCTCTGTCGTGTTCTTTATATTGGTCCTATATTTTCATTCTTTCCTCCTTCCTTCCTTCCTTTCTTCCTCCCTTCTTTCTCAATTCTTCTGTCCTCTTATTTCTCTTCTCCCTTCCTTCCTTTTATTCTTCGTCTTTTGCAGATTTCCCACGCAGTTTTCTTGTATCTACGTTCATTTTTATTTATTCTGTTCTCTCTCTCTCCTTTCTTTCATTTGTTCACTTCTGTTCTTCTCGTCTCTCTTTACACCCTACGCAGTTTCCATCCCTCCTTTTCATCATCCCTATTTCTCCTCCACCTCCTCTTCTATCTCCCTTCTTTATCAGCTCTCTTTCACATACCCAGCATCTCCTTTCCTTTTTTTCTTCACCTTTTTCTCAATTCCTCTTCATTCCTCATGTTCCTTTTTTTTCCTCCTCCTATCTCTCCTTTCATCCTTTCATCCTTTCTTCCTCTTTCTCAACCGCCACCTCTCTTCTTCTCTTCCTCCTTTATCCTCTCTCCCTTACTTTTTTCTTACTTTATCTTCTCTTCCTCTTCCTCCTCCTCCTCTTTCCCCAATACAGCTGCTCCACTATTCTTGCCCAGTAAAGTTGATATTCCTAAGGCATCTCCTCTTCCTCTTCCTCCTCCTCCTCCTCCTCTTCTTCTTCCTCCTCCTCCTCCTTGTGTTGCTGCTTAAGGTTTTCAGTTCAAGTTACTCCTTCAGCGATATGTGATGGGGTGAAGCAAGTGGAGGAGGAGGAGGAGGAGGAGGAGGAGGAGGAGGAGGAGGAGGAGGAGGAGGAGGAGGAGGAGGAGGAGGAGGAGAAGTGGTGATGGAACGCAGTGTGTGTGTGTGTGTGTGTGTGTGTGTGTGTGTGTGTGTGTGTGTGTGTGTGTGTGTGTGTGTGTGTGTGTGTGTGTGTGTGTGTGTGTGTGTGTGTGTGTACGTGCATTACTATTCTGGAGGTTACTCGCTGGAGTCCACAAAGTAAGGACCTCCCCCTTCCTTTCCCCCCTACATCCGACCCCCCCCACACACACACACACAATCTTTGAGGCTCGTGATGAAAGGTGCACCCAATCCTTTCTGTCTTGTCACGTCGTGCTGTACTCATCACCTCTCTCTCTCTCTCTCTCTCTCTCTCTCTCTCTCTCTCTCTCTCTCTCTCTCTCTCTCTCTCTCTCTCTCTCATTGAGCCGCCGCATCCCTTTCCAATACCTTTCATCGCTCTCATTCACACTCACAAGCGCGCCTCGTTTTCTTTCCTTTCTCCTTCACTCAACTCCGCCTTCACCACCTCCTTCTCTCACCAACACCTTTCTTTTTATCATTATTATCACCCCCACCCGCACTCATTCCAACTCCTTTTCTCCCTCTTCCTTCCTTCGACACCACTACCATCACCCCTTCATTCAGTCTCTCTCTGTCTCTCTCTCTCTCTCTCTCTCTCCAACCCAAGACCTCATTTCTTCCTCTCCAACCTTCCTACCTCCCTTCCTTCCTTCCTTTTTTCATCACCAGTACCACGGCCACCACTTTCCTCCTCCTCCTCTTTCTCCAGCTCTTCTTCATCCTCCTCCGTCTCCCTTCCCTCCTCCCTCTCCCCACCCCGGTCCCATCCACCCATCCCTCCAGCTGCCTCGTTCGGGGAAAATTGTCCTTCTGTCGAGGGGAAATTTGCAGACCATCACGGGGACAAATCCCTGAGGAACAGCGAAGGAAGACGAGGGAGTCCGGGGAGGGAAGGAGGGAAGGAAAGAGGGAAGGAGAAAAGCGGCGAGGGAAGGAGGGGGAGGAGAGGGAGGAGAGGGGAGAAAAGAGAAAGAGAAGAGGGGAAAGAGATAAAGGGGAAAAGAAAAGAAGAGGGGAAAAAGAGAGAGAGGAGGAAAGTGGAAGGAGAAACATGAAGGAAATTGGCGCATGAGAGAGAGAGAGAGAGAGAGAGAGAGAGAGAGAGAGAGAGAGAGAGAGAGAGAGAGAGAGAGAGAGAGAGAGAGAGAGAGAGAGAGAGAGAGAGAGAGAGAGGCTGGAGCTGAGGACCCAGAATGTTACGGATTACTGGGGTGAAAAGAATAATGTTGAGGAAAAGTTTAGCTCCGCAGAGAGAGAGAGAGAGAGAGAGAGAGAGAGAGAGAGAGAGAGAGAGAGAGAGAGAGAGAGAGAGAGAGAGAGAGAGAGAGAGAGAGAGAGAGAGAGAGAGAGAGAGAGAGAGAGAGAGAGGGTGTTATAAATTGTCTGTGAAGAGGATAATGAGATGACTGGACGCAAGAAAAAGGAGGAGGAGGAGGAGGAGGAGGAGGAGGAGGAGGAGGAGGAGGAGGAAAGAAACAACAAAAAATAGCAATAAGAGTAATGATGAAAAAAGTAAGTCACAATGAAGAAGAAGAAGAAGAAGAAGAAGAAGAAGAAGAAGAAGAAGAAGAAGAAGAAGAAGAAGAAGAAGAAGAAGAAGAAGAAGTGACGAGAGGCATAAAGATGATTTAATCTACGTTTTCTATTTGAATCCTCCTCTTCCTCTTCTCTTCTTCCTTCTTTATCGATTTATTCCTCCATTTCCTTTTCTCTTTCCTCCTTTATCCTCATCCTGCCCTATAGCTCCTCTTCCCTCTCCTCTTCCTTCTCTTTCCTTCTTTTATCTTCCTTTTCCCTCTATCTCCTTCTCACACTCCTCGTCTTCCTGCATTTTCATCCTCTTTCCTCATCTTCCTCCTTTATCTTCATGTTCTTCCCGTCCTCCTATTTTAAATGCATCATGGTCATTTCTCCCATCATTCTTCCTTTTTCCTCCATTATCTCCTTCTTCTCTCTCCTTATTCTCCTCTTCTTCAGTCATCTTCTTTTCCTTCTTCCATGCATTGTTGATCTGTACGTCCAATTCCTCTCTTTCAAGTCTTCCCTCTTCTTTTGCAATTCTGTTCTCCTTTTTCTCTTCTTTATTTCCTCTTTATCCAGTGTTCTCTATCTTCATGACCCTTTTCTTCACCTTCCTTCATGCATGTTAGTTATATTTCTCTCTCTCGCACTTCTATGCAAAGATGTTTTTTTTTTCCCTTCATCTTCCCTGCCTTTTTCATTCATTTCTCTTAGTTATACTCCTTAAAACATTCAATAGATCCTCTCATTTATTTGCCCTAACTGTTTCTTCCACCTGTTAGTTAAATTCTTATCATCCACTCCCTCCTCCTCCAGTGCAATAATCAATTTTTCTTTCTTATCTTTCCTGTTTACCCACACGCCTTAACACATCAAACTTACTATCAATTATATATTTATCTGTTATTAGTACACACAGTCCAGCTTCCGTCCGGCACTGTATGGGTGGGTGGGTGGGTGAGTGGCTGGCTGGCTGACCCATCCCTCCGTCTCTCCATACTCCCCTCTGTTTCTCTAATCAAATACCATTCTAATAGTGCCATTGAATCCCCCGCCGTTATAGGTGACTCGTGGGATCCGCTAAAGCCGCTCTGATCCCTGAGGAAACAACCCGTGAGCCCAGCCAAGCCCACCGGGATTACTTGCCGGGCCCCTGCTTATCACTGTCTTCCCTCTCTCTCTCTCTCTCTCTCTCTCTCTCTCTCTCTCTCTCTCTCTCTCTCTCTCTCTCTCTCTCTGATGGTGGTTTTTTTTTTTTGTTTTTGTTTTTTGCTCCTCTTGTCATTATCTAGTGTTTTTTTTATTTTTAACTCTCTCTCTCTCTCTCTCTCTCTCTCTCTCTCTCTCTCTCTCTCTCTCTCTCTCTCTCTTCTTAATCAATCTTTGGTGCAACATCCTCATTTCTCTCTACCACTCTTCTCTCTTTTTCACTCCCTTGCACTTTTAACCTACTTCTCCTCCTACTCTTCCTCCTTCTCCTCTTCTTCCACCTCGTCGCCGTCCTCATTTCCATCCTTCTCTCTCTCCCACTCCCTCTTGAAAAGTAATTCATTCAGTCTTGCTACCCGCTCGCCAACTTCTGTCCCACGTCTTGGAAAGATATGGACGGCAGTGGAAAAGGAAAGAGAGAGAGAGAGAGAGAGAGAGAGAGAGAGAGAGAGAGAGAGAGAGAGAGAGAGAGAGAGAGAGAGAGAGAGAGAGAGAGAGAGAGAGAGAGAGAGAGAGAGAGAGAGAGCCGGGGAAGGGAAGGAGGATGAGAAAAATGAACTAGCGGAGGAGGAAAGAGATATGAGCAAAGAGAAGGACAGGTATGGTGAAGGAAAGAGGAAGAGATGGAATTGAAGGGAAGAGGGAGGGTGAAGGTAAGGAAGATATATACGTCAGCGAAAGAGGAAAGAGAAAAAGAGGAGAGGAAGACAAGAGGAAAATGATGCAACGAGGGAACAGGAGGAGGAAGAAGAGGAGAAGGAGTAAAGAAGAAAGAGGAAGAGGAGAGCAGATGTAATGAAGGAGAGAGAAAGGAGAAGAGGAAGGTGAAACTGTGAAAGAGGAAGAAGAATAATACAGTGCAGAAAGAGGTGAAAGAGGAAGACAAATATGGTTAAGAAGAGGAGGAGGAAGATAGAGATGGTTCACGAAGAAGGAAATGAGATTAGAAAGATGGTGATAGGGGGGAGGGGCTCAAAGGAGGAAAAGAAGGAAGGAAGGAAGGAAAGGAAGGAAGGATGTAGGGAAATTGTAAAAGCAACGTAAGGATAAAAAAAAATATATGCAAAATAGAGCTAAGGAAGGAAGGAAGGAAGGAAGGAAGGAAGGAAGGAAGGAAGGAAGGAAGGAAGGAAGGAAGGAAGGAAGGAAGGAAGGAAGAAAGGAAGGAAAGGAGGGAATGGTGTAAGGAAGACAGTAATGGTGTGTAAAGAAAAAAAGACATGTTATATATTCCAACACGAAATTTCATGCATTCACACACACACACACACACACACACACACACACACACACACACACACACACACACACACAGGGTAAAAATACAAATGCTGGGAAGAAATTTGAGAGTGAAGGAGAGAAAATAAAAGCAAATATAAAATAAATGTGCGTGGATACGAGAATGAATGAAACACGAGAGAGAGAGAGAGAGAGAGAGAGAGAGAGAGAGAGAGAGAGAGAGAGAGAGAGAGAGAGAGAGAGAGAGAGAGAGAGAGAGAGAGAGAGAGAAAATTGCCTTTTATCTAGACAAGAGGATGAAATTCTTGGTGCTCCTGTCTGTCTGTCTGTCTGTCTGTCTGTCTGTCTGTCTGTCTGTCTGTCTCTTGTACCACTCCTTCAGCTTTCTGTATGTCTGTCTGTTTATTGCAATACTACACTTGTCTGTCGGTGTCCTGTAATGCCACTAGTCTGTCTACCTGTCTGCTGTCTGTCTGTCTGTCTGTCTGTAACACTACGACTGTCTTTTGTCTTCAACATTACAACAAAACACGCCTGCCTTCTATAACCACTACTCTCTCTCTCTCTCTCTCTCTCTCCAGCCTCCACCACCTCCTCCTCCTCCTCCTCCTCGTCTTAGTCCTGCCTTAGCCCTTCCGCCGCGTAGGAAAATTGCTTCCAATCCGCTGGTTTAAAAGTGCGCGTCATTAGCATTGCAAACTCAAGAGCAAGTTTCCAGATGGGCGTGCGCGGGGCTTGCTCGTTCCCTGGCGGCCTAGCGGGGGAGACGAAGGCGAAGATCCCTCAGGAGGCAGCGGGACTGTGAGCCTTTTCGCCCTCCAGTGTTACGCCTCTCTCAGCCCGCCCCCCACACCGGCTGTTTCGCAGGGCCGGCGGTCGGGATGATAATGTCATTTATATGAAAATTGCATCACTAGTCGACACTGAGGATAAAGGAAGAGAGGGTCGACAGCAGGAGGAGGCGGAGGAGGAGGGGAAAGGGAGCCGCCATGAAGAGACAGCGGGAAAGGAGAAAAGGAAAAGGATGAGGTGTGGGAGAAAAATAAATAAAAGAATGAGAAAGGAGAGGAAGAATGAGCGTATACGAAAGACTCACGTTACTTTTCCAGGCGAGGAGGAGGAGAAGGAGGAGGAGGAGGAAATTGGAACTGAAAAGATGTAAACCAGCCGTGCACAGTTCCCAGAGAAGTAAAAAGACACAAAAGACGGGAGGAAAACAGATATGACAAAGAGAGAGAGAGAGAGAGAGAGAGAGAGAGAGAGAGAGAGAGAGAGAGAGAGAGAGAGAGAGAGAGAGAGAGAGAGAGGCGATAACCGGGAGAAGACGCAGATAAGGACACACAATAGTGGCTCTCCCCATTCTTCTTCTTTGTGTTCTCGACAATCTCTCACTCGATCCAACAGACGTGCTGACGACCATCCCACTCCTCCTCCTCCTCCTCCTCCTCCTCCTCCTCCTCTTCTCCCTGCCTCTTCTAATTCATCTTCACTACTCCCTCTCCCATTCTTTTGTTTTCTCCCTTTATTTTTTTCCCTGCACTCCCTTCTCTTACTTCCTTATCGACTCTTGTTTTTTTTTCAGGTTTCGTTTTTGTTATTCAGTATCACTCTGCCATTGTTACTGCCCCCACGGACATCTTGTGGCTGAGAGAGAGAGAGAGAGAGAGAGAGAGAGAGAGAGAGAGAGAGAGAGAGAGAGAGAGAGAGAGAGAGAGAGAGAGAGAGAGAGAAACTTCGCTCTCATTCCTGCGGTTTTTAAAATGATGTCTTTTGTATTGCAAATATACATAAATAATAATAATAATAATAATAATAATAATAATAATAATAATAATAATAATAATAACAAGTTCATTTTCACCCCCAGACAACAACAATGAACGGCTCAACCTTAAGCATTCCAATGGCTGCGGGGGAGTGGGGTGGATAATACAAGTATATTTAAATAAACAAGTTAAGCCAACTGTGATAAGTAACGCTAAACACTATCATAAGTTGAGCGGTGCGAAGGAGGAGGTGGGGCAAGGGTGGGGAGAGGGAATAATACTAGCTTGGTGTGGGGAGTTAATTGAAGAATATCCTTAAGACGAATGACGTTATCCGCTCAGATCTTTGTTGTTGTTGTTGTTGTTGTTGTTGTTGTTATTATTATCATTATTATTATTATTTATTATTTTTTTTTTTACTTTTTTTCTTCGTGTGTGTGTGTGTGTGTGTGTGTGTGTGTGTGTGTGTGTGTGTGTGTGTGTGTGTGTGTGTGTGTGTGTGTGTGTGTGTGTGTGTGTGTGTGTCTGTGTATGCGTGCGTGTGTGTGTGTTAAGCTGTTTATTATGCATCCTGGTAACGTGGTGATGATGATGATGATGATGATGATGATGATGATGATGATGATGATGATGATGATGTTGCTGTTGTTGTTGCTGCTGCTGTTGTTTATGAGTGGAGTGAAGGAAGACGTAGTAAGAGTGAGGAGGAGATGTGGAGATGTGACTCACAGTGGTGGCCTCTAGTGGAGGTAACCTGAATTATTATTACCATTATTATTATTACTATTATTACTCTCATTATAATCACTTAATCCATCCTGACTATTTCATGCATCAATTTCACGAACATTACGCCAGATTTGCATCGTAGACTCTCTCTCTCTCTCTCTCTCTCTCTCTCTCTCTCTCTCTCTCTCTCTCTCTCTCTCTCTCTCTCTCTACGCCGCTGCACTATCGCCACCACTCCAGGCTGGAGGACACACTTCAAGATAAAGCCTCGTCACAATATTGGTGGTGGCTGTGACTCACCCCTCCCTGCCGCCCCCCACCACTCCACACCACCACCACAACCACCACGACCTGTAAAAAGACACCAGGCAGGGGAGAAGAAACCCGCAGCAAGCACCCACGTCTCGCCCGGGACGTTTGAAGGCAAGACACGCACCGACCGCAGCGCTGATGAAGGATGGGTGACAGGGGGAAGAGGTGGGTAAGAGGGAGGGACGGTTGAGTGTATTGGCCAACTCAGCTAGTTCTGAGAGACATGACAAGTACCAAGCACTCTACATGTGTTATCTTATCGCTGTTATCCTCGACAAGGCTCTCTCTCTCTCTCTCTCTCTCTCTCTCTCTCTCTCTCTCTCTCTCTCTCTCTCTCTCTCTCTCTTGATGCAAACACACAAGCTCGTAGGATAAATAAATAAGACATCTTTAGTGCTTCTTGTCGTTGTTGTAGTTATTGTTGCTGTTCATGTCTTCACCCTCCTCCTCTTCTCCTTCCTATTGGTGTATATTTTCCTATTTCTTTCACTGTATATTACACAGCAAGTCCTCACAAACAGTCTCGTAAGAGCCAAAAAACCCGGCTGTCTCCTCTTTTCTCCCTCTGTGTTCCTCTCTCTTCCTCCTCCTATTCCTCCTCTTTTCATTATCTCCCCAGTAGCTGACTGTGCTAATGCTTGCTTGTCACCCTCCACTCACTCGGCCTGACAACACTTCTATTACGGAACAGCAGAAGGTGAGGGACGAGGGACTGCAGTGAAGCAAGAGAGGAAAAAGGGAATAAAGAGAGAGAGGGAGAGAGAAGGAGAGGGAGCAGCGTGGTCCTATACACTTCACAACCCACAACGGAGCAACTCTACAGCGTGTTTTAGTTCAATTTATTCTCTCTCTCTCTCTCTCTCTCTCTCTCTCTCTCTCTCTCTCTCTCTCTCTCTCTCTCTCTTCCGTTCGTTTCTATTTTTTTTTCTTCTTTTCTCAACCAGCGTTCTTAAAAATAAAATCTGAAAGTGGCACGTGCATTTTACAAAAGACGTATTGGCTCCGTGGGTTGGTATTTCAAGCCACATACACACACACACACACACACACACACACACACACACACACACACACACACACACACACACACACACACACACACACACACACACACACACACACACGAGAGAGAGAGAGAGAGAGAGAATTTTGAAACACAACCTTGAATAGAAAAAAAAATCTTGTAAACACACTTGATTCTTCACAAACATCACCACTACCACAAACAAACAACAATAACAAACAACATGAACCGTGCCAAATCCCCCGTCCCTCTCTCTCTCTCTCTCTCTCTCTCTCTCTCTCTCTCTCTCTCTCTCTCTCTCTCTCTCTCTCTCTCTCTCTCTCTCTCTCTCCCCAACCAATCCCTTGCACGCCTCAACTCTCGACGAAACTTGGCGAATCTAACTTTTCTGCCAACAAACACAATAAAATCTGGACCGGGGGACTTAAATTAACTTTCCTGACAGCACACCAGATAGACCGCCTGCCTGCACCCGCCCGTGAACACCCTCCCTCTTACCCTCCAGCGAGAGAGAGAGAGAGAGAGAGAGAGAGAGAGAGAGAGAGAGAGAGAGAGAGAGAGAGAGAGAGAGAGAGAGAGAGAGAGAGAGAGAGAGAGAGAGAGAGAGAGAGAGGAATAACTGGAGGAGGTGAGTGGGCTGGCTACAGTTTGAGTGTTTTGACAGTAATCTTGAAGTGGTCTCCCTCACAGCCTGGTGGTGAGTCACGGCGCAGCGGCAAGCCTCACGTAAGCGTCTCGCCGCCGTGTTATTCATTCCTACGTTAGGTTCACCTGTGTTCATCACCTGTGTGCCGCACGTAACCTTCCCACCACCTGGTCTGTGTTCCTCGCCACTCATCATCTGTCTGGCGTAACCTAACACAAGGTAATTTAACTTAACCTGTCTTATATAAGCTAACTTTTCCCTTATTTTATTTACTCAAACCGAACTAATCTTTCTTATCTAACTTAATCAAACTAGACTTAACCCAAGCAAAATAAACCTTGCCTTACCTAACCTAGTCAAACCGAACGTAATTCAACCAACCCACACCAAAGCAAAGCAAACCTAACCAAATGAAACCTAACCTAACCAAATGAAACCGAACCTATGCAAAATAAACCGAACCGAACCTTATCAAAATCGAACCAACACAAACCAAGCCTAATTTAATATTTACCACAGCCAGCTTTCATCCCGCCCTCTCCTCCCCAATCGGACGTCCTTGTTTAAAGACTGAATGGGTCCTTCGAGATGGCTGCCTGTGTTCAGCGGGGCGGGGCGGGACCGGGCGGAGCGGGGCAGCAGGCGGGGCGGCAGGCGGGGAGGCGAGGCGTCTTATCAGGCCGTCACTCAGCCCCTCAGACAAGGTAAATTTTCCCGCGACCATCTTAAGTCCGGGTGCAGCTGTGGCCTCCTCGCCGGGTTGGGTGGAAGGGTTTGTTGGAGGTGAAGGTACTGTTAGTCTTGTGTGTTGGGTTCCGTTAAGGGTATCCATGCTAACGTATTCTGAAAATTCTGCACCACGTCTCCATTAAACTCCAATGGCTCTAGTTAAAGTGAGACGGGTTTTTTAAGGGTCTTTCTGTGATTCTAGTGACAGATTAACAAGATTTTTACATTATTAACTGGAGAAGCACTCTTGAGAACTAGACTGATCATCTCTGTGGCCTTTGAAAATAAGAGTCGAGCTGAGAGAGCAAGCTGCAACAGAATACTGATGGCCGACGTTGGGTTACTGTTCGTTGTTGTCATTATAATTATCTCCTCTCCAAAAATATCTTCGGTGTTATAAAGGCTGCGTTCTGAGGTGCTTCTTTCTCACATGAAGACTGCTCTCAAAGGCCACAAGGATGATTAGATGTGTTCCTTTGAGTGTTTTCTTGTACCGTTGTGACTCCTTTTCATCGGTATCTTTAATGTTATCAAGGCCTGCACTTTAAAACACTTCTTTCTTACACCAAGACTTCTCTCAAAGGCCACAAAGAAGATTAGACGTGTTCCTTCCAGTATTCTTCATATTCATAGTGGAGAATTTTCCGCTTGTCTATCACTGGAATCATGAAAAACACGTGAAAACCTCAACAGCTTCCACTGCAGCCACAGCGATTAACGATATAACTTAAGCAGGGAATTACGCAAGATGAAAATTGACTTACTGGCAATGCAACTATAGAGCAACATCGTGACTCTGGTGCTGTGAGACTGTGCTAAACGTGTTGCTAAGTCATCAGTCTTTGCCAAGGATGAAATAAAAAGACGGATGGTTACAGTTAATATAATGTTGTTGCACTTAGTATTACAGGTTTATAGCAAGACGATGACTCTTCAGGGACGTGTTTGGCGTCAGACATGCGAGCTGCGGATCAAAGCAGCAGTCTGTCAAGGGATTCACGATGCAGATCTAAAAGCAGCGGATTACGATTCATAAAATGCCTACTTTAAATGGTAGTACAGCATAACAGCAATTTTTTTTTCTTTTTTTCTTTCTCATTTGCCACAGCAGGGTGAGGCGATTCATATCTCCTCGTCACCGCCACACGCGTCGCTCAGAGCACTGTGCGAGGCGTGCCTGCGTGCCCGCCTCACTGCTGATGCGGCCCTCCCTCCCTGCCCCCCACCAAACACCCCTCACCTTGGAGTCACCACAGGGGATGCTCAAACTCGTCTGAAAATATCTCCCCAAATTAACTTCTCGATTCCAGACATCACAATTTGCAGCAGACTTTACTGTGTGTGGTAATATTCGTGTGAACCCAAAATACAATGGTGTAAAACTCGTGGCCACTTACACTGCTTCAAGGCCTCTCATTTTCATTACCTTATTGCGAGTAAATTAAACATGAAAACAATGCTCCATTTTCTATTATTCCTGCCCGATGGCTGGTGGCCGCGGAGAGCGAATTCCTCAGCAGATGAGCAGCCCAGCAAATTCTGAGAAGCAGTGTAGCAGGTTGTGGCGGCGGCGGCGGCGGCGGAGGTGGCAGTGGTAGTGGAGGTGGCAGGGGCAGGTGGCGGCGGCGCAGCGTGAGGGGAATACAGTCTGCATTCCTGAGACTGGACGTGTGTACCATCCAACGACACACACACATACACACACACACACACACAAGCGACGTCCATGAACCCAGAAAATTAGCCACTGATAAGAAAACAACAAACTACACAAGAATTGCAGCCTTCAACTACCCGTCTCGCGTCCCCCTGCCGCTGCCCGCACGCTAACAGACACACGCCCTCACACACCACCACAGACACGCAGCTGGGCGGGGAGACAGCGACACCCCAGCAGGAGGAGGAGGAGAGGGGCTATCAGAACCAGAAGGAAGAAGGGCGGAGGAGGAGGAGAAGAAGGAGGAGGCCAATAACAACTAAAACAAGGCCAAGAAGTTGTTCAGATGCGTTACATAATTAACACACGGTTTGAATTCTGGTCGCCTGGTTGTCACAGCAAGGCGGCGGTCAGACAAGGCTATCACTCCCTCTAATTTACTACCAAGAGGGAGGGCGAGAGAGAGGCAGGGAGGGTACAAGTGTGAGGGAGGTGTAGTGGCTGGTCCCCTCTCTCGCCCACCCCTCCCCCTGACACCCGCCAGACTAAGCACAAACAAACCCGAGCTGCACAAGACGCCCACACTCACTGCGCCCGCCAAGAGAGGAGACGAGACTCGCAGACCCCAGGAGGAGGAGGAGGAGGAGGAGGAGGAGGAGACGAACACATATTTTGAAAGAATACGTCTCTCTCTCTCTCTCTCTCTCTCTCTCTCTCTCTCTCTCTCTCTCTCTCTCTCTCTCTGAAGACAAGGACGAAGAAAAATTGAAAGACAGACTGACAACACAACACAAAGACAGGCAGGCAGGCAGGCTGGCAGGCAAACAGACGAGGAGGCAAGGCAGAGAAAAGAACAAGCGAGAGAATTCGAAAAAAAAGAAGAAAAAAAGTAAAAAGAAACTCGACACACACACAGACACACACACACACACACACAGAGAAAGAAAGACAAACACACAACACTGTCAACTTTCACGACAACACAAATCCATCTATCTTGCTGGCAACACACAACACGAGGGAGGAAGGGAAGAAAAAGACCACCTCTCTCTCTCTCTCTCTCTCTCTCTCTCTCTCTCTCTCTCTCTCTCTCTCTCTCTCTCTCTCTCTCATTCACTCGCTCACTCAACTTAGCTTCGACTCCAAACAGTGAAAAGAAGAGAATGAGAGAAAGAGAGAGGGAGGAAGGGAGGTAGGGAGAGAGGAAAGGTTAAGAGGGAGGGAGAGTGGATGAAGAGGTGGGAATGAGAGAGAGGAGAGGAGAGTAAAAGAGAAAAGTAAAGAGCACTATAATTTATGAAGTGTAGAAACGAGGGTCAAGGGTACGATTAAGATGTGCTTCAGCTGTGTGTGTGTGTGTGTGTGTGTGTGTGTGTGTGTGTGTGTGTGTGTGTGTGTGTGTGTGTGTGTGTGTGTGTGTGTGTGAGAGAGAGAGAGAGAGAGAGAGAGAGAGAGAGAGGGGGAGGGGAGTAAAAATCACGAGTCCACATCAACACTTTCAATTAGAGACGTGTGTGTGTGTGTGTGTGTGTGTGTGTGTGTGTGTGTGTGTGTGTGTGTGTGTGTGTGTGTGTGTGTGTGTGTGTGTGTGTGTGTGTGTGTCATAAAGCAGTTGTTGTTGTACATACTCATATCCCCCTCTCTCTCTCTCTCTCTCTCTCTCTCTCTCTCTCTCTCTCTCTCTCTCTCTCTCTCTCTCTCTCGCCCCGAAGCATGTATACACATGTAAGATTTCACCATGAGTGTCCAAACCCACTCGAGTGTCGACAGAGAGAGAGAGAGAGAGAGAGAGAGAGAGAGAGAGAGAGAGAGAGAGAGAGAGAGAGAGAGAGAGAGAGAGAGAGAGAGAGAGAGAGAGAGAGAGAGAGAGAGAGAGAGAGAGAGAGAGAGAGAGAGAGAATGTGAAGGATATGTAAGAGGATAGTTGAGGAAAGAAATGTGGAGTGGTGAAGGAGGAGGAGGAGGAGGAGGAGGAGGATAAGGAAGGAGGAGGAGGAGGAGGAGGAAATATAAAGGCAAATAACAGATAACCCTTCCTCTAAACAACATTACAAAGCTAAAAAAAAAAAAAAAAGAAAAAGAAGAAAAAAAATAAAAAGAAGAAAAAAGGAGAGGAGTAAAATTTAAAGGGAAAGGAGTCGATCGTTATTTTTTCCTCTCTCTCTCTCTCTCTCTCTCTCTCTCTCTCTCTCTCTCTCTCTCTCTCTCTCTCTCTCTCTAGCCCTCCTCTTTCAAGGGCAGGCAAGAAGAGTAAGAAAGAGGAGGAGGAGGAGGAGGAGGAGGAGGAGGAGGAGGAGGAGGAGGAGGAGGAGGAGGAGGAGGAGGAGGAGGAGGAGGAGGAGGAGGAGGAGGAGGAGGAGGAGGAGGAGGAGGAAGCTATGTTCTGTGTGGCATTCACTTCATCCTGGCATTTTT
>NC_087164.1:23474922-23522422 GCF_035594125.1 Scylla paramamosain
CCAGTGGGTTATCAGGCATCACATCGCCGCCACTTGACTCGAGATTATCCACCCCAAGCCTCGCCAACCCAGCACCCTTCATCCCTCGCTCCCTCCCGCCTCGCCTTTCCTCCGAGACACCCTAAGGAGCTTCCGTGTTACCCGAGAGCGGCTCCCACGTGAGTCAGGCGGAAGTTAAGTTACATTCACGCGAGCAAATCCATCCGCCCGCCTGCCGCCCTTCTCACGCCCTTGATAGCACACGGCGCCTCAGGGATACGTTACAGTGACGTCCCTATGTCTGTTTGTGTGCGTGTCTTATGCGTGTCTGTCGTTATGGGTGGTAATAAGGAGGGTTTTCATGTACAGGGGGAATTTTAAGGGTTCTGGGGTGTGGGGGTAGAGAAGGAAAGGCTGTGGTGTGTGTCTCTTAAATATACGAGAATGGTTTCAATCACTTACAAAGAAAATCTGTGTAATTTTAAAAGGCAAGCGTATCAAGTCTTTTTTTTTTCCACATATTAATCTACCTATTAGCATCAAGTACCTTACACACACACACACACATATACACACACACATATATACACAGTAACCTTTATCAATTCTAATCCCCTTTACAAAAAATAAATAAATAAAAAAAAAATAAAAACATAGCCACCTTCTGAAGATTGCGACGTCTGGGGGATTAACTGCAGTGATTATAACCTTGTGTGGGGGGATTAATTTGGCAGCTAATCCCTCTACGGCTGCGGTTCGCCTCTCTCCCTGTCACGCCGGGCTGATAATGAGGTCTAAGAGGTTTACAGCGGTTTCAGGGAAGTTGGTGGTCTGACGTGCCTTAATTAATCAGTCTTCCCGGAGGTCAGTTTCAGATTAAGTGGAAGGATTAAGTCGCGCCACGTTCCGCCCCTCGCTCTCAATGCCACTCAACCTCCAAGCCAGTGGCGGTGACATGCATTGTTAATAAGAGAGAGGGGTGAGGGAGGGGTGGAGGGAGATGGGTGTCAGGAAGAAGGGAAAGGAGGGTTAGAGAGGTGTGAGGGAGGGAGGGAGGGAGAGAGAGAGAGAGAGAGAGAGAGAGAGAGAGAGAGAGAGAGAGAGAGAGAGAGAGAGAGAGAGATGCACGAATGAAATTAAACACTTGTGAATTCTTCGTTATGAATCATCCGTTTCTTCAGTGCTCTCTCTCTCTCTCTCTCTCTCTCTCTCTCTCTCTCTCTCTCTCTCTCTCTCTCTCTCTCTCTCTCTCTCTCTCTTCCAAGCCGCCTTGCAAACACTTATCTTTCACTAAGCAAAAGTGGTCAAAAACTTGCGCTCTCTCTCTCTCTCTCTCTCTCTCTCTCTCTCTCTCTCTCTCTCTCTCTCTCTCTCTCTCTCTCTCTCTCTCTCTCTCTCTCTCTCTCGTCCCTTCCTTCCTTTCCTTCCTCCAGCTCCCCTCCTCTTCTCTCTTCCTCCCCTCAGTCTTCCCCACCATCACTGACAATTACCACCATCTCCCCCTAATTTCCCCTCCCCTCCCCGCGGCTCACGTCTCCCCAACCCGCCACTTATCTTATCTCTTCTCGCGCTAATGGAAAATTTGACCATGCCGCGGGTCAGTCATTAGGGCGGTGGTAAGAAAAAATGTAAGGGTGAGAAGAAGGGCGGTGAAAGGTGCTTGGTTCTGATACTGCCTCCTCTTACTCCTCTTCCTTTGGTATTAAATATTTCTACTTACCTCTTACATATATACAGAAGCATTAATTTATTCAAGTCTTTCATTGCCAGAGTAGTTTTTTTATTTTTTTACTGCTATAACCTTTTTTTTTACCTTTTTTTATATATGTAGTCAATATTTTTACAGACCAGATTTAATACTTAAGGGACTGAAAGATTTGTAAGCGCTCGATCACTCAGTCAGTCAGTCAGTCAGTCAGTCAGTCAGTCAGTCAGTCTGGTGTTGGGTATGGTGCCTTGCTCAATTATTTTTTTGACTCATTTATATTAAGATCTAAAAGAAGACGTAAGAGTAAAATATATATCGACAGCTTCTTTCTTTCTCTTTCTCCTTCCTCTTCTTCTTCCTCTTCCTTTCTTTTTCAATGTTTCTTTGTCTTTTTATTGTTTTTTTTTCCCTACCTTCCTTCCTTTTTCCAGTGTTTCCTCGCTTCTTACTTCTATTCTTTCCTACTTCCCTTCCTTCCCTTTTCCACTGTCTCCTCATCTCATTCTTTTCTACCTCCATTCTTCCTCCCTCCTCCTCCTCCTCTTCCATTCTTTCCCAGCGTTTCTTCGTCTCTTACCACTATTCTTTCCTACTTCCCTTCCTCCTCCTCCTTCTTCTGGCACTCCTTCACCATAACTTCCCGCAGCAATCACCAGTCCCCACGTCCTCCTCTCCCTCCAACTCTTAACCCCAGTCACATCCCCCACGTCCCTCTCTCTGTAGAAGACGTGACCTTCGCCCGCCAAGAGGAACCCCGCCATGCATCTCCCTCCTCCTTCTCCTCCTCCTCCTCCTCCTCCTCCTCCCAGTCAACTGTGTCAACTTCACGAGAAGGGTCTTTGATATCGTCTTTGTGTCAGGAATCACATGTAAAAGTGAGTTGTCAGCTTGGGTCCACACATACATACTGAGAGAGAGAGAGAGAGAGAGAGAGAGAGAGAGAGAGAGAGAGAGAGAGAGAGAGAGAGAGAGAGAGAGAGAGAGAGAGAGAGAGAGAGAGAGAGAGAATACGACACGAAGAAACTTGGGTAAAAGGAAGCGAAAATAATGGAAAATCAAACGCAGTAAACGTTTTCAATTTTACGATCTGAAAACCAAGACACACACACACACACACACACACACACACACACACACACACACACACACACACACACACACACAACCTCCAGAAAACGATAACAATACACGATAGCTAAACCCAAACTCAGTCACACACACACACACACACACACAGAGACGCATCTCCCCCTCCTGCCTGCTGCCTCCCTCCCTCACTCCCTGCCCTGTGATCACGAGAAATAAAACCAGCAATAAAGAAGAGACGAATAAAGCATCGGACGACACACGTAATCCTGTTAAAGCCTCGGGGGAGTAAAAATAACGCGCGAGGAAAAGACTGAGCAGGGAACCGCACGCACCTTCATCACCATTAGCGCCTCTAACTGCATATTCGGGGGCCGCGCGGAAAATGTTGCGGGATGAAAATATTGGCCCGAGGATAAAAGAGATTAGTCCACCCCGGGAGACATGGATTTAATGCGCGTAATAACGGAGATAATGCACGTAATTTGCCCTAAACACCGTGGATTGGTGTTCTTAACTGTCACGCACCCCAGATTACCATACCTGACTGCCAATTATACAGATCGCGTGTCCCTCCGTCCCCTGTCCCTTGTACCTTTCCTCTTCTCTCCTTTTCTCTCTCTCTTTCTCTCTTTCCTACCTCCTCCGCCACCGCTACCATGTCTCTCCTTTTCCTCTTTTCCTTCTCTTTTTCTACTCTTTTCTTTCTATTCTTTTTCTTTTCTTCTTTCTTTTTCCTATATGCCTATCACGTCTATCCTCTGTCTTTTTTCTTATTCCTCCTACTTCTACTTTATTGCCGTCATTGCTCGTCTTAATCTTACACAATTGTCGCATTTCTCCTTCTGCTATTAAACCATCGAATTCTTGTGTTCTTTCTTGCAATTGTCGCTTTTCTCCTCGTCTTTCTCCCTTCCCTCTCCTTTTATCATTATTCTATACACACTGTCTTTCGTATTCTCATCTCCTTTCTTAAGAGTTATGCATTCTCCTCTTCCTCCTTTCACAATTCTTATCACCTTCCTTACATTTATTACCTGTCTGCTCTCCTTCCTTTCCACCTTCACACCACACACAATAGTTTCCATTCTCCTTTTTCCCTATCCTCTCCTTCACCCTCCCTCACTGCCCTCGCCTGATATACTGTTGCTCTGGGAGGGTGAAAACTCCAGCAGACCACCGCCACCCCGTCACGTCATTACACGCACGCTTGTAAAGGTTAGGCACGCGGGGAGGGAAGGGCAGACAGAGATGGATAGCTAGCCGGCCCCTGCTACCTACCAGCCTTAATTCTTTCTTTCACACCTGAGCTATCCACTCTCCTTCATTCTAACACAATTACTTGGTTTATTCTGTGCCCGCTCACTCACTCGCTGACGCCATCGTACGTGTGTGTGTGTGTGTGTGTGTGTGTGTGTGTGTGTGTGTGTGTGTGTGCGAGAGAGAGGGAGAGAGAGAGGGGGAAGAAACGGTTGAGGACTCGTTCCTTGCTATCGAGGAATACAAGTAGTGTTTATAACAAAAACTCTTGGGAGAACTAAGCTTAGAGTCGTCAGCAGCAGCAGCAGCAGTAGTAATAGTAGTAATAATGGTAGTAGCAGCAGCAACAGCAGGGTTGGGTTCGATTGTGAGCACGTTTACACTGCAATATCCCAACACACACACACACACACACACACACACAGGCAAGGAAGAGGTAAGCGGGAGAGGGGTGACCCAGGCTGGGGGATGGGGGACTGGGCGGAGTAGAGTGGGTTGTGGAGGAAGTGGAGGGGGAGTGATGACGTTACTAGATGGTCACGTCGTCTAGTAACACTTAAAAAATCATAACTATTTTTACAATCAATAAGTTAGTTACAAGCTGAAATAAAGAAATAAAAAATCACAAAATGTCAAATATTCGACTTTAATCATGCCTATAAATAACTGTAAAAATTCACATATTTTACAGAACAGCAATAAAAAAACATTAAAAATCATGACCCGATTTAAAGAAGCAATAAAATCTTTACAAGGTGAAATAAAAATCTTAGTATAACGATAATTTAGAAAATAGTCATTAAAAAGTTTAATTTTGACACAAACAACCTCATAACCAACATATTTCCTTAACACATATGAAAAGCACTCAAAGCATAACTAATTATTTTTAGAAACTATGAAAAATACTTATCAGCTAAAATTTATAAGTTAAGAAAATAGACACTGGAATCGGGCCAGGCTCTGCCAAACCATCATGGCGGCTGGGGGGCACCTCAGCTGAAAACAAAGATGGCCACTACCCCTCCTAACTTATTATTTGGGGTTATTTTCGAGGTTATCTATTTTATGGATAGATTTTGCCTAGATTTTTCCTGTGTGCGTGTGTGTGTATGTGTGTGTGTGTGTGTGTGTGTTACTGCTGCGTCCTACTTTGCCCCTTTGCTTCCTCTTCCCTACCTGCCTAAGTGTGTGTGTGTGTGTGTGTTTAAGGACACTAACCTAACGTAACCTAACCCTAAGTATCACAGCCCCTAAGGACATTAACTGACACGACCTACCTAACTGTACTTACAAGGCCTACCACACTGCAGACGATGCGCAGACTGCAGTAATAACACAAACTGCACAGCTGTATTGTCTTGCAAACAATATTGCAGCAAAATAAATTTAGTAATAGTGTTCACACTCAACCGCCCACCATGACACCCAGGCCTAAACTGAAGTTCTGAAGCTCACCTAGTGTTTCCCGTCTCCTCACCCCGTGACGTGCAGAGTTAGCATTGGCCAGACACACACACGTCATAGGCACGTCATGGCCTGGAAGCGTGCGCACCATTAGCCCTGATCTGCAGTAAACACACACACACAACAGCGTAGTGTAGTGGTTAGCACGCTCGGCTCACAACCAAGAAGGCAAATGAGCAAACTTCTTAATGTGTATCCCCTGTTCACCTAGCAGCAAGTAGGTACTGGATGTAACCTGAGGGGCTGTGACCTCGCTGTGCCGGTGTGTAGTGTGTCAGTGGTCTCTGTCCTACCCAAAGATCGGTCACTATGAGCTCTGAGCTCTTTCCGTAGGGTAACGGCTGGTTGGGTGACCAGCAGGCGACCGTAGATGAATCACACACACACACACACACAGTACATGAGCCTGCCCAACACCTCACTAAGCCTCCCAGACTACCTGCATCATTCAGGGAAGCAAGCCTCTACTGTGGCGGGGCACTGCCGTGGCGGCGGCCTCCCTCCCTCCCTGGGGAGGTTAATCCAGTATCTGATGCCTCTTGACACCTCGTTCTGAGCCTCACCTGACCGCTCCCTTTAATGCAGCAAACAGTTCACTCTCATTTGCTAAAACTATCGTTTACGTACACTTGTGTACAGCCTGAAGCACTACATGCCTCAGCAACACTTTGGGTTGTCCTGCGACACAAGTAAACTGAGAAACAACGCACTATAGCATGGTCCTTCACACACACACACACACACACACACACACAGGGTAGGTAGATGAGTGAGTGGGTGAACTGGTGTGTGGACGCGTGTGTGGATGGGTAGTGATGATTGAGAACATTTTTCCCACGAAATTCCACATATGTAAATAAAACTCCCTTAATAATCCCTACTGCTATAAGGACAATTTTGCTTCTCAACACCCGAGTACTCTAACAAACAAGCATAAAAAAGTAATTTACATTTTATGATTTTGAAATTAGTAAAATTAATGGAACTGCATAATAATAATAAAGAACTTCCTATTCCTTTTACAGACCATACAAGTGCAATTCATTCTGCCTCAAGACCAACAGTGTTATTTTCTTCCTCTTCTTCCCAACAACTTTGCCAGTAGTAACGCATGAGGCCAGAGGTCATGGCTGATAATTAGAGACAAATGGTGTAAACAAACCAATTCCGTATCTATTTTCCAATAAAAAAATATAATAAGTAAATTTCCTTCATTTATCGTATATAATGGTACAGTCAATTGTTATTACCAAAACAATTTCCAACACTATTCTTTCTATTTTCAATGTTATGTTATCGGCTGTTCACATTTGACCCTGGAAAAGGCAGCTGAATCTAGACCGACAGAGCGGTTCTGCGGCTTGGGCGCCAATTCAGCCGCTCCCGGTTGCACCTCGCTCCAGGTTGCATGTTCCCTGCTAAAAGCAGCCGCGAATTGCCCCGTGTAAACCCGCCTTAAGGCAAAGCAAGGTAAAAACAAGGTGAGAAACATACAAACAGGTGTACCTTTCTCCCTCCCTGCTTCGACCACCCTCACCCCGCGCCGGAAACACAAAACATACGACAAAAAGAAGGCGAACAAGAGAGAGAGAAAAAAAAAAGAGAGAGAGAAAAAAACATAAAACAGGTGAATTACTAGCAGCCAGGTATATGAGGCCCTTCACTTACCCGCCTCCCCGCCCCGCCTCCCTCTGACACTCACTCGTCCCTAACACGCACAAGCCTGCCACTTTACTGTTCTCTCACTACCTGCAAACGACTGGCAGCAGTGGTGGTGGTGGTGGTAGTGCTCCCCCTCTCACTCCTCTTAACTCTTAATCCACCCCTCCCCCTCCTCTTGAAACCTCTCTCTTACCCACCTGGTGTTAAGAGGAAAAAATTTTCTTCACTACAGTTTGGCTGACTCGCCACTACTACTACTGCTACTACTACTACTACTACTACTACTACTACTACTACTACTACTGTCTCTGCTGTGGTGGTAATGGTAGATGGGCTTGAGAACTACATGACCAACCTTAAATGAAGAGTGGTGGTCCTGCTATAATCATATCTAAGTAGTTCTGTAACTTTTTGCACCTTCATGTTTCACCCCCCCTCTCTCTCTCTCTCTCTCTCTCTCTCTCTCTCTCTCTCTCTCTCTCTCTCTCTCTGCAATAATAACAGCAAGCAATAACGTCAAAAACTTCACACACACACACACACACACACACACACACACACACACACACACACACACACACACACACACCTCATTAATATAGGATTTTGCCACAAGTATAACGATTTGGCATTTAGAGAGATATTGAGCGTGCAAGAGAGAGAGAGAGAGAGAGAGAGAGAGAGAGAGAGAGAGAGAGAGAGAGAGAGAGAGAGAGAGAGAGAGAGAGAGAGAGAGAGAGAGAGAGAGAGAGACTAATCCCCTCAACACGACACACTGGGACACACACGACCACACTGCCAATTGACTCTTAAGCCTGGCAAGTCATCTCTCTCTCTCTCTCTCTCTCTCTCTCTCTCTCTCTCTCTCTCTCTCTCTCTCTCTCTCTCTCTCAAAAGGGGTCGTTACATTATTCACCACTAAAACTTGCACACTTCAACGATTGCTGTGGCTTTGATGCTAAAATCTTAACCTAACCCCAGCCTTTCTTTCCTTCCCTCACTCTTTTTCCTCCCTCCCTCCTCCTCCTCCTCCTACTTGGGGCACACTACAAAGGCAGCCGGTCTCTAGTCTCTCCCTCTCCCTTCCTTCCTCTTTCCTTTCCTTTTTATTTCCATTACTTCCTCTTCCTCCTCCTCCTCCTCCTCCGCTCCCTCCTCCTCTCATCTCCCCTCTCCCAACGTCCCTAGGAAACGAGTTCTTCCTGCTATTACTCTTCCTTTTGCTTCTTCACTTTCCTCTCTAAAAAGTCCTTTGCTAACGGATTCCTTCACCTCCTCCTCCTCCTCCTCCTCCTACTACTACTACTACTACTACTACAACAACTACTCGTCTTCCTGCCAACATATCTAACTAAAGAATTTTCCTAGCTCTTACCACCTCTCTCTCTCTCTCTCTCTCTCCCCACAGCCGACATACACTAAATCCAACAGCGGCACCGTGATTAATTGCCACCGCCAAGACTAAATCCTGACCTTCGACAGACACAGCAACAGTTCAGTGCTCTTACAGGGGAAAAGGAAGAGAGGAAGAAGCCACCTTTTGCCTCTCCTGCAACCCTCCAACATCAATCTCCAGGAAGAGGAAGGAAGGAAGGAAGGAGGGAAGGAAGAGGAAGGAAAAGGAAGGAAGGGTAAGGCCGCAGCTGTGTAGCCGTTTACCTGTCCCTTCTTCCCTCCACTCCCTTCTTTTTGCTCCCTCTTCCGCGCCTTCCACCAGAGAGGAGAGGGTAAAAAGGGTGAAAGTTTGATGAGAGTGTGGAGTGAATCAGAGGAAGCGAAGAGTGGAGGAGAAAAGTATCATTTGGAAACCTGTGTGTGTGAGCGAATGGAGGAGGATGGGACGAGAGAGAGAGAGAGAGAGAGAGAGAGAGAGAGAGAGAGAGAGAGAGAGAGAGAGAGAGAGAGAGAGAGAGAGAGAGAGAGAGAGAGAGAGAGAGAGAGAATGTCCCTCGGTATAGTACAAATCAAAATCATCATTATCATCATTTTTATCATCATTATCATTCTTTTCCATAACACTTCACAAAACTTAACCCACATGTTCTCTGCGCACCTCCTTATCCTTTACTGACGCCCTTATCTCTCCTCTCCACCTACGCAGCAGACCTCCGAGGGCCGCGGTGCTCGTTATGAAGGCAATCACCGCCACTCCTCATTACGGCAGCGTATGGCGGGCACCCACAAAACACAAGTGCCGCAAAATTACACACTTCTTCCTGACATTTCTCATCAACACAGACCTTCTCTCTCTCTCTCTCTCTCTCCTATTTACAATGCAATTTTCAATCTCATTCTCCATAATAAAAAAAAATGTCACAGAATCGCTCGCTCTGACGATATTTGGGTCTCTCTCTCTCTCTCTCTCTCTCTCTCTCTCTCTCTCTCTCTCTCTCTCTCTCTCTCTCGCAGCCACATATTAACTTGTCTTTAACCTGTATTTTCTCCGCCTCGCGTTTTCATTCTCTGCGCAGATATATTTTTTTTCTCCCTCGCTCTCCCTCTCTCCACTTTCAACCTTCCCTGGCGAAACGTAAAATACAACCCGCCATCACGGTAACCCTTGTCGTGGGAAGGGAGGCAGGGAGAGGGAGAGAGGGGAGGGAGGGGAGGTGGGTAGAAATGGATACGAGAGAGTGGGCGGGTGGGAGAGGGAGGAAGGAAAGAGGAAAAGTAAGAGGAAGGAAGAGAAGAGGTTAGTTTGCTTTTTCCCTCTTTCTTTCCAAGGTTTCCAGCAGGTATGAGAGACTAGTTTACCTGGAAATCACCTTTTAAGTCACCTGTGTGTGTGTGTGTGTGTGTGTGTGTGTGTGTGTGTGTGTGTGTGTGTGTGTGTGTGTGTGTGTGTGTGTGTGTGTGTGTGTGTGTGTGAGTTCTGGCATGCAGCATATTCGCGAGGCAATGCACGCAACAAGACCCAGATTATGGCGCTGTAACACGCCTGCACAAACTCTTCTACATGCAACTTCTCCTTCTCTTCCTCCTCCTCCTCCTCCTCCTCCTCCCGAAGTACAGGAAACGCATCTTCATCATCGTTTAACAGGTTGTTGCACGCACCCTCAACACCCCACGTGAGGCCTTGCCAACTGAGAGGGCACACACACACACACACACACACACACACACACACACACACACACACACACACACACACACACACACACACACACACACTTGAGCACTTAAGCACATAATCTTGGCTATCTTTAAATATTATGTCAGCTTTAAATAAGATTTCAACCGCAGGCATATATCGTTATCTGCAGAGAGAGAGAGAGAGAGAGAGAGAGAGAGAGAGAGAGAGAGAGAGAGAGAGAGAGAGAGAGAGAGAGAGAGAGAGAGAGAGAGAGAGAGAATTCTTACAAGGCACGAGTCTCAGGAGTGAGCGGTCGAACTAACAATGTTTACGTGGCGCTTCAGGTGTTGGTTTTCATTTTAACGATAGCCTGCACACGACTTGCTAATCATTACTGGCCCAGGAACGCGAGGCTCAGAGTTCAGGCTGCTGGTGGTTGGCTGGGAATCACTTTGGCACATTGACTGGTTTGCGCCCTTGTTGACACCCCGATGCCTGACAAGGGGAGGACAAGGAGGAGGATGGTGTGCAAGACAGATAAAGAAGAGAGGAAAAATTATAACATTAAAGAGGAAGTCTTAGGGAAAAATTAATGGAAACAAAGGGAAAAAAAGTGATCAAGAGGAAAAAATAATAAAAAAAAAAAGAAGAGACCCTAGAGGAGATGAAAGATAAAAGGAAAAAAAAGTGAACAGAAGGTCGAGGTGATAGGATAGATGGAGAAGAGAGCAAAACAGGAAAAGTGATGAGGCGGCTGAAATGGAAAGAAAAAAACAGAAAGGAGGAAAAATAACAAAACAGTGAAGGAGGGATCTAAGTGAAGCAAGGAGATAAAGAAAAGATAAAAGAGCAATCTAAGAGAAGCGAGAGAGAGAGAGAAAGAGAAAAAAGAACAAGCAGCAAAACTGAAGAGGAGGTACGAGAGATAAAACAGGAAAAAAAATAGAGATAAACAAGAGAATAGTGACAAAAATGAAGAGTTCCCAACCACACACAAACACACAAACACCACACACAAACAAACAAACACACAAACACCACACACAAACACACACACACACCTTGACACCAAGAGACGAAGACTGGAATGTTGGAAGTGACCAGCTCTGATATTGGTGTTGTCGTGTTGCTGTTCTTATCGCAGAGGGCACGGCGGTGGGGACAGCTGTGTGTGTGTGTGTGTGTGTGTGTGTGTGTGTGTGTGTGTGTGTGTGTGTGTGTGTGTGTGTGTGTGTGTGTGTGTGTGTGTGTCGGGTGGGTGGAACTGAAAGCAAGGGTGGTGTTGTTGTAGTGTAAGTTCTCCAACGCGTCTGAGGCGGCATGAGGGCAGCTGTGCCTCTGGGAAACACAATTAGAATGTTTACACCAGAGCGAAATGAGATTACCTCCCTCTCTGCGCAAAGCGAGAGTGTGAGCGGGGGAGAAAAGGATCGAGAGAGAGAGAGAGAGAGAGTGTGGCTAGTGTGGTTGTACGAGCATCACACACTATCACACACACAAGCCACCATCTTTCTGTTCCTGCCACCACCACTAAGACTTCCCGCTAGCTGAGTAAATATTTGGCCTTGGATTAGCGTCACTTGCAGCAAAAGGAGTGTGTGTGTGTGTGTGTGTGTGTGTGTGTGGTGAGGGTCGTCAGCCTGGTGGTGGTGATGGTGGTGGTTCTTATCACTCATCACAAGCAGCCATTAAAGGACAAAGGGTTCTTACAACTTTTTCCACTCATCGCTGTCTTGTTTAGCTCCGCCGCTGTTAATTTTCTCATTACTCCTTTCTGACGTCATTCCTTAACCTCAGTCTTGGTCTTCTGTCCCGTGTGTCCTTGTGTCTTTCTTTTCAATGGGTATTCTGTGGTTTTATAATGTGCAGTCAGTTCTATGTATTATTTCTTTAACTAGTGTATAATTTCTTCTTATAATCACCAACGAATCTCTCTCTCTCTCTCTCTCTCTCTCTCTCTCTCTCTCTCTCTCTCTCTCTCTCATGTGCGTTCAAGCAGATAATTATTTCTTTCCTTAAGTGCTCTGAATGTTAATAGAGCCATCTTTAAAACTGTTCACATGACACCCATTCAAGCTAAAAAAAAGTATGATAAGAATATAAATTAAGAGACACCAATAAAAAAGAGAGAGTGACGGAGTAATTCACATACATTAGGACCAGTAGTTCAATCTTTGTCCTGTAAAACTACCACTAACAATCGGTGTAAAAAAAATTATACATATATATCAAAATACAAATTAAAGAGAAGAGTGACCGAGTAGTTGAAACATCCCACCGTTTTCATCATTGCCCAGTAAAATCTTGGCCATCACCACCAATCCGAAGGTGAAGGGAACGGCTGACCAACAGAGACTCCCACGGCAGTAACATCTGGAGCACCACGAATCAGTTTCTTCACCTCCCAACCCGCAAGATCAGAGACGTGACGGAAAACTTAAGAACGCCGCTTGCTTAACTGAAAACCCCACACGGAGAGGTCGGGTTGAGGCCATCGGGTTCGTTCGGCTAATCCAAATTAGACGCGGGGCTGTGCATTGGAGGGCTTGTGGGAGGCAGGGCTGGGCAAGACGTGATACTAAAGGCAAGGCTGTTCATTTGTTGAAGTTTTATTGAAGCGGAGAAGTGGTAAATGTTGAGATTATTAGTAAGGAGTGTGTGTTCACCTCTCTCTCTCTCTCTCTCTCTCTCTCTCTCTCTCTCTCTCTCTCTCTCTCTCTCTCTCTCTCTCTCTGGTTGAGACAGCTTTACCCGAAGGTTATCTTATTACCCCCCCGCACCTGTCCCTCCCCTAATTAGCTGTTCACTCGCTTGGTAATAGCCAGGTGGTGCTTTATGGGCCGCGGTGTGTCGCTCCCAGCGCCTCCACACCTCCCGCCCTGCCTTTCATGGTCACCACACACACACACACACACACACACACACACACACACACACACACACACACACACACACACACACACACACACACACACACACACGTTTCTCCCTGCCTCGATTTGAATTTTAAGTATTATCTGCTCAAAATGGCGAAGAGTGTTTTCTGACTTGCTCCTGAGGAAGGTGACGATGATGATGATGGTGGCGATGGTTATTGTGATGACAATGATGATGCACTGATAAATCATATAGGGGAAAAAAAAGTATTATGGAGTGAACAAGGCAGAGAATTTTACGACTGCAGAAGATTATAGACAAAATATGATGATACTAGTGCTAAAACTACTACTACTACTACTACTACTACCATCACCACTACTATCACCACCAATATTACATTAGTTTACCATACATTCCATTTTTTTTCTCCATTCTTATTCTCCATCTCTTTTTTCCACTACTACTACTACTACTACTACTACTACTACTACTACTAAGACTGGTGGAGTCCTCTATTCTGCCCTACCGCCCCCAGTCCTCCTCTCCCCCCACTCATCCCGAAGACTCTTTGCTCCGTTGAGATCAATAAGGGCGTCTCACCCCCCACCCCCACTACACTCACCAACCTAAACCTAACCTTGTTCTACACACACACACACACACACACACACACACACACACACACACACACACAGACACACACAGGATACAATAATAAAACAGGTGGCGTAGCAGTCAGCCTCGCCTAGTCACTACAGAGCTGACCACTTAGGAAGGGATGAGTTTGGATGTAGTCAAGTCGTGCAGCTGTTCTTGTGGTCTTACGGGATTAGAGTACTGATGGTATATGTATATTTTTTGGCTAGTGAGTCTGCCCGATTCTCTCTCTCTCTCTCTCTCTCTCTCTCTCTCTCTCTCTCTCTCTCTCTCTCTCTCTCTCTCTCTCTCTCTCTCTACCTACCTAGCCATGTGTTGTTACGTAGACAAGAAGAAGAAGAAGAAGAAGAAGAAGAAGAAGAAGAAGAAGAAGAAGAAGAAGAAGAAGAAGAAGAAGAAGAAGAAGAAGAAGAAGAAGAAGAAGAAGAAGAAGAAGAAGAAGAAGAAGAAGAAGAAGAAGAAGAAGAATACTCAAGGTCAGTCTACAAAAAAAGCATTTCACATTACACAGAGAAGACGAAAAAAAAAAAAAAAAAGGAAGGAAAAGAAAAGAAACATCCAAGTACAGAGTCAAATCCTACAAACAGCTGACACGGAAAACCCATAGATTAAATGAGCAAAATATAAAAAAAAAGGCAATGATGAAAATAACAGAAAACAAGAAATAATAAGCGAGTAACCAAGGACACACAAAACTTTGCATGCCGAACACCACTGCCATTACTTGCGTGTGCGTGTGTGTGTGTGTGCGTGTGTGACAGACCCTAACCCTACCCTGCCCTATCCCCTGAAGTCCTGTCCTCCCTGCCACTCAGCGCCACCGCAAATTACACGCTGGACACCGCCATAAGCCGACCCCATCAGCAACCCGGCCGCCGCCACGTAACAAGCTGTCATTTTCCGTGTAAACCCTTGTAATGTATAAGTAAACAAGAATTTAAATAAGGAGAGCCTGTAATCTGGGCGACGGGTGAGGAGGGAAATTGGACGCTGCGGAGAGGAGAGATACTAGATGGTGGTGGTGGTGGTGGTGGTGGTGGCGTGACGAAGGTTTGAGGAGGGGAGTGTAATGATGTGAGGGGACGTGTACTTGTGGGTGTGGTCAGGTCAGTGTTAGCTATCCTGTCCATTCTCAAACGTTTATTAACTATTAACACGTTCGGGTGGAAGTTACTGTGTTAGTTTTGCTCTTAAGGGATGTTTATCATGACACCAGTGATAGTTCAACAAGGATTTTAAGTTAGCCATAGAAAAAAATATATGGAAAAGTGACTAATTATCTCCCTGACCCTTGACAATGGCCCAGGTGGAAGAACAAACTGCTTCAAAACGACCCTTTCTGTCTGACTGCTACAGCGTATTCAGACGACACAATGCATCCTCTTCTTGTATTTCAGGAGAACGAAACATCTGTGTGTGTGTGTGTGTGTGTGTGTGTGTGTGTGTGTGTGTGTGTGTGTGTGTGTGTGTGTGTGTGGCCGAGGGGACGCCGCGGCACGCCTAGCCACCTGGTCCTGGCCGCAACACCTGGTTAGATACACCTGGTATATACACACCCTTGCCTCGCCTTACCTTGCTTCCTCCCACTGCACTCCTCTACACACACACACACACACACACACACACACACACACACACACACACACACACACACACACACCTTGATTGAGCGCCCGCCAGGTACACCCGCCACTTAAGATTAAATATTTACCTGACGTGCAATACAGTGCGGTTGCCTGCTGGCTGATTAATCCAATGTACACCGCGAGAACCGACACTCCTGCCGCGGTAATAGTGTGTATGTGTGTGTGTGTGTGTGTGTGTGTGTGTGTGTGTGTGTGTGTGTGTGTGTGTGTGTGTGTGTGTGTGTGTGTGTGTGTGTGTGTGGCTTCTCTCCCTCACGCCATTAAGTTCATTATTTTTTTTTCACATAATATATAATGAATATAATCAGACACCTTGCATGTAATTATTATCATCAAGAGCTATTATGATGCTGATGATGATTATAATGAGTAGTTGTAGTAGTAGCAGCAGCAAAATAAAAAATAAATAAAAAAATAGATAAAAATTAAAATTCAAATAATAATAAACGGATGTATGCTATTTAATACATGCAAGAACACACCCACAATGTGTCAAGAGTGTAGGCAACCCAGACATCAATTCGACCTGCTTGTGTGTGTGTGTGTGTGTGTGTGTGTGTGTGTGTGTGTGTGTGTGTGTGTGTGTGTGAAGGCCCATAATTCTCACGTTCACACGCCAGACAGCCGCCACAGGCACACAAATACTGTGCTATTCGCACCAACAACACCCTTGCCCGCCTTCTCTTCTTCACCCGTGGGAAAAAAAAAGTACAGTGATCTGAAAGAAAAAATTATGGTGATAAGATATACAAACGAGCCAATTATTCACACACACACACACATACGCACACACACACACACGCACACACACACACACAAACGGTCTGATGACATGCGTGTGGGTCGCCTCGGGAGCCTGGGGGTGTGAGGATCAATGCACAATATAAGTGTTAGCAGCACCACACGTTATATTTGTTACGGTGATTTACCAAGCGGTGTCCTGCGGCGGCCGGCGAGGCATTACGTAGCTCAGACAACAATGGGGACAGCTCTGAGGGGAGGGTCGTGGCGCAGGGCAAGGAGAAAGAGGACGAGAACAAGGCCGGGGAAGAGAGAGGATGGAGGTAAGTGTAGTTTTCCGTTGGTGGCAGCACGCAGCGCCACACCAACTCACCTTAACAAGGGCGGAGGCGAGGTGGTGGCGGTGGGTTCCGAGGAGACACACGCATTCCTGTGGGGCGAGCCAACCAAGAGCCTCGTGCCGCCGCCTTCACTTGCCACCAATAGCACCACAAGCACCACAACACCACACAATCCACTGTTGGCTCCTGTGCTCCACCATACACTATATCCTGGCACGTGACCGCTATTCACCTCTACTGTCGGCGTCGCAGCGATCACACACGCACACACACACACACGTCGGATGGGATGTCCTGTGTCCTCAGACTGTTGCAGCACTCAGCACCACACCGGGTTCACACTGCACTTCAGCGAGACTCACCACTTCACTATTCACCATCCTCCCCTACACTCACAACACCGCTAGCGCACCACCGGTATAGGTAACACTGGGAATTCGGATAAACTGCCTCCTTCTGAGCGACGCGGCGCTACACTGTGGACGCTGAGAGACACTAACATCCTGCCACAGTCACCACTCTCATACTTGCCCCACGGGAAATCCTTCAGGATGTGCACACGTGGTTGTGGGTGGACACGGGCAGAGCGGTAACAACACGGCGGAACACAGTGACGCACACCACACGCTCACAGCGAGGGCCTGAGCCACACTGAAGCCACAAGCTTGCCGATACCGCCCAGCCAGCCGCTGCCTCCACCCGCAACGACCGCCACCGCTGACGCCGCTCGCTCCTCCCCGCCTCTCCTCTCCTCGCCCGCTCCGCCACGCACTCGATAACCTCTATTCCCGCTGCCCCTTCTTAGCACGGCGCCTCTGCCACACTGATAAAGCTATGCACCAGGAAGTGCTCGAGTGATTACCTACCCCTCCCCCGCCTCCTGTGACGGATAAGCTGACGTTACGCAGGCAAGTTACACTACGCTGCAACGAAGAGAAGGCTTCGTCCACCCTAACGCCCCTAACTTCACCTCCCTCACCGCCACACACACACACACACACACACACACACACACACACACACACACACACACACACACATCTGTTAACAAGTGCTTAAGCCTCATTGATCCCCCACAAGCCACCACCACCAGCACCACCACGGCTTCTACTCCAGTCCCGCGCAACACGGCCATCGGACCAGCACAGGGCGTAGTAAATCTGCATCTCGGCAATAAACTTTCTCCATTGCCCCATCGGCTTCCCTATCGGCCCCCCTCAAGCTCCCTCTCGGGCCCCCTTCAGGCTCCCCCGGGGGACGCAGACGGGACACCTCGCTGAGCCGTGAGCGCAAAAACATTCACACCTGCTGCTACCGTGTGTGTGTGTGTGTGTGTGTGTGTGTGTGTGTGTGTGTGTGTGTGTGTGTGTGTGTGTGTGAATTAAAGAAGGAAAGGAGACCAGGATGAAAAATAAAATGAGTGAAAAAATACACGTGTGTGGAGAGAGAGAGAGAGAGAGAGAGAGAGAGAGAGAGAGAGAGAGAGAGAGAGAGAGAGAGAGAGAGAGAGAGAGAGAGAGAGAGAGAGAGAGAGAGAGAGAGAGAGAGAGAGAGAGAGAGAGAGAGATTAAAGAAAAAAGCTGTTGGAATGTCACCTTGAGTCACGTTCCGAGAGAGAGAGAGAGAGAGAGAGAGAGAGAGAGAGAGAGAGAGAGAGAGAGAGAGAGAGAGAGAGAGAGAGAGAGAGAGAGAGAGACTACAAACGGTACATACATTTTCTTCAATTATCACCTACATTCTTTTTTCTCGTCATTATTCCCCTCTCTCCTACATCTCACTCTCCCTTCCCCCTCTTCCTCCCCTTCTCATTCTTCCCTTCCTCACTTACACCCTTTTACTTAATCCCTTTCTTCTTTCCCACTCTCCTCTTTTCCCCCTTTACTCTCTCTTCTCCATTCTCTTCCTCTTTCATTCATTTTCTCCGCTCTTTCAGTTCCCAAACCTCTTACATATTTTCGCAAACCTTCTTCGTTCCTCTCTCCTTCCTCCTCCTCCTCCTCTTCTCCAAAGCGAGGCTGAGCAAGTCACGAACCAAACCGAGGAGCGAGAGAACCATTCTGAGGACTGTTTGTTTGGAGATGAAGCACCAGGAGGAGGAGGAGGAGGAGGAGGAGGAGGAGGAGGAGGAGGAGGAGGAGGAGGAGGAGGAGGAGGAGGAGGAGAGACAGCGGCAAAAGAAATGTGAAGAGACGAGCTTAAGAAGAAAACGAAATAAACACATTTGGAGGGGAGAAAACACACACACACACACACACACACACACACACACACACACACACACACACACACACACACACACACACACACACACACACACACACACACACACAGCCTTGCCGCATTCTTGAAGAGAGAGAGAGAGAGAGAGAGAGAGAGAGAGAGAGAGAGAGAGAGAGAGAGAGAGAGAGAGAGAGAGAGAGAGAGAGAGAGAGAGAGAGAGAATGAACACTTACATAAAAAAAAGGATAGTACATAAAAAATAAAACATTAGGAACAGAAATAAAAGACCAGAGAGAGAGAGAGAGAGAGAGAGAGAGAGAGAGAGAGAGAGAGAGAGAGAGAGAGAGAGAGAGAGAGAGAGAGAGAGAGAGAGAGAGAGAGGGGGCTAGTGGCGGCAGAGGGATATGGGAAGGGAGACGAGCCTAAATTATGTGACGTTATGGACAGGCCGGGGGAAATACCGTACGGGGAAAGAATATAAAGCATAAAGGAGACCAGAGAGAGAGAGAGAGAGAGAGAGAGAGAGAGAGAGAGAGAGAGAGAGAGAGAGAGAGAGAGAGAGAGAGAGAGAGAGAGTAGTTAGCAATGCCATTCTAGACTGACACTATGGCATACAAACAAGAGCAGGAAGAGGAGTGAGTGCCAGATGGAGGAGGAGGAGGAGGAGGAGGAGGAGGAGGAGGAGGAGGAGGAGGGTTAAGAGACACTTAGGAAGAATGAAGATGTGACATGAAAGGGAAACTCAAATAAAAAGGGGAATAAGAAAGAGGAGAGGGGGAAAAAAGGGCTTTGAAATTGATGATACACTGTAAGACTGTCTGACGGAGGCACTGAAGGAGGAGGAGGAGGAGGAGGAGGAGGAGGAGGAGGAGGAGGAGGAGGAGGAGGAGGAGGAGGAGGAAACAAGGTCTTCTTCCTCCCTCAACAACGGAAGAAGACATTGTGAGAGAGACAATGACACTCCCTCTTCCCCTTCTTCTTCTTCCTCCTCTTCCCTTACCCCCTCCTCTTCTTCTTCCTCCTCCTCCTCCTCCTCCTCCTCCTCCTCCTCCTCCTCCTCCTCTTCCTGTGGCATCTTTACGAGTCGCCAATAAATCACCAACAAATCTCCTCTTGTTCCACCTTTTTCTTCTTTATTTCATTTCTTTTTACCTCTCTCTCTCTCTCTCTCTCTCTCTCTCTCTCTCTCTCTCTCTCTCTCTCTCTCTCTCTCTGTCTCTTTACCAATATTGTAATCTTTAAACTCTGACTTAATATTTATTTTCTTAATTTATTTTAAGTTTACTATTAAGATAAACTATTTTATATCAACAGCGAACAAGACTTAGAGACAGAATAAGATAAATAAGGTGCAATAAATAAGAGATGAATTATAACCCTTAGTAATCTCTCTCTCTCTCTCTCTCTCTCTCTCTCTCTCTCTCTCTCTCTCTCTCTCTCTCTCTCTCTCTCTCTCTCTCTCTCTCTCTCTCTCTCTCTCTCTCCACAAAAGGGCGGAAAAAAGAGAGAGAAAAGGAGGAAGTGAAGGAGGAAAGAGAGAGAGAGAATAAGAGAGAATAAGAGAGAAAATGAAGAAACGACAAAACTATAAAAAAGATTCTCTCTCTCTCTCTCTCTCTCTCTCTCTCTCTCTCTCTCTCTCTCTCTGGAACATCTAGACGATAATTTTCCTGACACGGACAATCAGGGCGCACCATAAAAGGCTGAATTGGGCCATTACTGCCTCCGGGGTCGTGGTGGTGGTGGTGGTGGTGGTGGTGGTGGTGGTGCTAATGTGGTGCCGCCTACACACCCACGCTGGCACATCCACACTGCCGCCTACACTCACACCAGCATCCGCATCCACTACTCTGTCCCTTCTTTATCCTCTCTCTCTCTCTCTCTCTCTCTCTCTCTCTCTCTCTCTCTCTCTCTCTCTCTCTCTCTCTCTCTTAGAAAAACATTTGGTTGTGTTTCCGTTTAATGTAATTGTTTTCTATATTATTATTTTATATTTTTGTGTTTTGTTCTTCAATAGCAGATTTTGTTTTGTCGTTCTGTACAAAACAATCATGTATTAACAATTATGCACACTGATGTCTGTCTTTCTTTTGCATAATATTTTCTCTTTATTCTCTATTATCATTTTATGTTGTGTATCAGTCTGGTTCTGCTGTTTAATGTAGCATATTTTGTTCGTCTTACATTTTTCTTTCTTTCTTTCAATAAATTATACCTTCTTTATTTTGTAAGCATTTTGTATCGCTCTGTAATAACTCCGTCTTATAAATTTCGCCTCAAAATAGCGAACGAGTATGATCAATAATGTTTCAAATGTTTCTTGTGTGGTTGTTAGCTAGTTGTGTGAACGAGTGAATGAGCGAGACTTGTGTGAGGCATGAATACGTGTATGAGTGAACGAGCTAGGCTTCAGTCATAAGTGTTAAGTGGAAGTGCGCGGCCTGGCGCCGGGAGATCACCTACCTCCAGGCCTTCTGTTCACACCTTCTGTGAATAAACACCTGCACTGTTACCTGCGTTTCCTGTGCCCCTGCTGGTCAAGAGTCGAACATGGCGCAGTGAGTAGGGATCAGGACAAGGCTGCAGTGGGTACGGCGCAGAATGGAGAAGCAGTTGGAGGCGCTGGCTGCCCTGCTAGCGCGACAGTCGGAGCAGAGTCAGGCTCTGCTAGCGCGACAGTCGGAGCAGAGTCAGGCTCGCGAGGAGCGTTTAACCCAGCTGCTGGAGGAGAGTGGGGGACACAAGCTCCCAGTCGCACCACGGCGAGCAATGAAGGCGAAACCACAGCCCGCAGCACGTCTACCCAGGGCGCGAGGTTCCCGACGTCCGCCACCATCATTCCTCACTTAACGGCGTCAGCATCTTTACGTGAGTTCGACACGTGGCGCCATAAGTTTGAAGGATACGTAACCCTCGCCAGGATAGACTGTCTCTCCCTGGCTGAGCAGAGGGCGGCACTCGCTGCTGTCCTAGACGACGAATGGACCCGTACACTTCGCTACGGGATAAGCTTACCGAGAGACGCGGAGTTAAGAAAACCATCCTCGATGCAATGTGTGAGTACCTGCGAAGCCAGCGCAACATCATCATGGATATGAAGAGACTTCTACTCCCGCGTGCAAGAAACGCAAGAAGGTTTTGACGACTTTTTATGTGCTGTAAAGGAAATCGCCAATTTCTGTGACTTTTGCGACCAGTGCATAAACCATCAGCTGCGTGACAGAATTGTCGTTGGGACACGAGACGAAGTGGCTCTGAAACGCATGCTGGAAAACAAGAAACTCACCCTTGAAAACGCCATAGATATTTGCAGAGCATCAGAGAGCGCTAACCAGTGTAGTGCAGTACTAAGGGGCGGCTCTCACTCTTCGAGCCATGGTGTGAACGCTGTCTCGAACTACAGGAAGGGCAGTTTCGGGGGCTCAAGCCCCACGGGCTGTTATCGTTGTGGCAAAGATTGTCGCAGTGACAAAAGGGGATGCCAGGCAATAGATAAAGTGTGTCGTAACTGCGGGAAAAGAGGGCATTTTGCGAGTTGTATGTCAGCAGACAGTGAGGAAACGACGAGGAGCTTCGAGGAGTTCCTCAACTGTCTCTCCTCATCGCGGTGCAGGCCCGAGGCGGGGAGCCAGTGCCAGTGTATACCAGCTCTTATCAGGCGTATACACAAAGACGGTGACGGCACGACCTGCGCCCCAGGTGCTCATTACCGCCACACATCCCGCTGGAAGAGACAAGATTACGTGGACTCCTGACTCTGGGGCCGAAACGACCGTTATTGGCCTCGACACGGCAACACTCCTTGGAATCCCGCCCTCCAGCTTGGCGCCCCGCTGATGGTGATGGACTTTATGCAGCCGGTAATCACCCCCTCACCTGTGTAGGAACTTTCTCGTCGCACTTGCAACTGGGCGACAGGGAAGCTGAGACTGTTGTGAGCGTGGTGAAGGGAGGTGAAGGGGGCGCTAGCTTAGCTGGTACGATTCCATCGCTCTCGGAATCCTCCCCGAAGATTTTCCGGCTCAAATCCGACCGCTACGCAGGGAAGAACAGCACACCGGCAACAGCTCCATCAAGTACCCCGACCGCCTCGCAGCCACCTCTATCTACGCCCACAGAAGGTGATCAGCTGGCCTCATTCCTACGACCCAACGCCACAGCAGCGTGCGGGGCACGCTGCTGCTGTGATCAAGGCCTTTCCCAGCGTCTTCGAAGCAAAGGAAGGTTTACGTGCAATGGCTGGTGGATCCATGGCCCATCGAGTTGACAGACGACGCTCGACCCTTCGCCGTAACAGCATCTCGTACAATCCCTTACAATTGGCGTGAAGAAATTAAGAGCCAGTTGGAAGAGCTGCTTAACAAGGGAATCATCGAGAGTGTGGACTACCCTACGGCATGGTGCCACCCCATCGTGCCTGTCCCCAAAAAAGACATCTGGTGTAAGGCTGTGTGTTGACCTTGACACGACTCAACCGTTACGTGAAGAGGCCCGTGTATCCAGTGCGCTCACCTCATGACGCCATCGCCTCGATCGGGACCGGAGCAGTTTGGTTCACCACTCTTGATGCCAAGATGGGGGTATTTTCAAGTCCCCATTAGAGAAGAAGACCAGGATTTAACCTGCTTCATAACACCTTGGGGTCGGTACAAGTTTCGGCGAGCGGTTATGGGTCTCGTCTCGTCTGGAGACGAGTATAACCGTCGAGGAGACCAAGCTCTCGGCGACATACCTAACACCATCAAGATCGTGGACGACATCCTGGCCTATGACTCCACCTACAGTGCGCACTTAGCCCATGTCATTCAGATTGTGCGGCGGTGTGACCAGCACGGCATCACTCTCAACCCACAGAAGTATTACATTCGCGGAAAGAGTGGTAGATTACTGTGGTTACTCTGTTTCTGGACAAGGCTACACGACAGACTCAAAGAAAGTTAAGGCAATCTCTGACTTCCCACGACCACAGCACATCACCGACCTACGATCATTCATGGGTCTTACAAACCAGCTTGGAAGCTTTTCTCCTGCTGTGGCTGCAGCTGCACAACCCCTCAGAGATCTCTTACGCCCGAAGAACAGTTGGTGCTGGTCTCCTAACCATGAAGAGGCGTTTGAGAAGGTGAAAAACAGTGTCTCGTCAGCCCACCTGTCTTGGCATACTTCGACCCATCATTACCAACGATGCTACAGACTGACGCCTCAAGGATGCACGGATTTGGATTCGTTCTCCTGCAGAAGCACAGTGACCAGTGGAAGATGGTGCAATGCGGGTCAAGATTTGTTACAGACACAGAGAGCCGCTATGCAGTAATAGAGTTGGAAATGGCTGCTCAATCGTCTGGGCAGTCAGGAAATGTGGCACCTACCTGAAAGGACTCCCTCACTTCGATCTAGTGCTCGACCACCGCCCGCTGATACCTCTCCTCAATAGCAAGTTGTTGGGAGAAATAGAGAACCTGCGGCTGCAGCGCATGAGGGAGAAGCTTGCTCAGTATTCTTTCACAGCAAGCTGGCAAAAGGGATCGACACACTGTGTGCCCGACGCCCCTCTCACGTGCTCCAGTACAGGACCCAGTGGAGGAAGAGGATGCTGCTACTTCTGGTAGACCTCGACCCTCTCCACTCAGCGGTCATCTCAGCGTTATCTGCCACCAATGAGGACGGCGTCCGCTTAGCACCACTCCAGGATCAGACTGTGGAAATGGTACGTGCCGCAGCAGCAAGAGACGGGGAGTACTGCTTGCTCAAGAACGTCATCATCGAGGGCTTCCCTGATCATTGCCACGACCTCGATCACCGCTTGCGTACGTACTGGCCGGTGCGCAGTCTGCTGGCCGTAGACGACGACCTGGTGGTTTACGGGCCGAGGCTTCTTATTCCTCACAGCCTCCGCCGAGAAACACTAGAGCGACTCCATGACAGTCATCAGGGGATGGAGCGCACCAAGCGACGGGCCCGACAAACGGTTTGTACTGGCCTGGTATGGACAGAGACGTTGAGAACGTCGTTTCTGGATGCTCACTATGCCGTCCACATCCTACCAAGCCAAGCCAACGAACCTCTCTGGCAGGACACGGACACACCCAGCAGGGTGTTTGAGTCAGTTTCTGCAGACTACTTCCACGCAGCAGGCCGTACATACCTCGTGTATGTAGATCGCTTGTCTGGGTGGCCTCACGTGTCTGCATGCTCACGTCCAGCATCGGCTGATCAGCTCGTTCGTGTCCTTCGGGGTGTGTTCGCCGACACGGGCGTGCCTGTTCTCCTGAGGACTGACGGTGGACCGCAGTTCACTTCTTCATCGGTACGGCGCTTCCTGGCTCGATGGGGGGTGGAGCATCGTGTATCTTCACCTCATTATCCACGCTCCAATGGTCACGCCGAGGCAGCGGTCAAGTCCGTGAAGAAGCTGATCCTCACGACCACACAGCAGGGTCACCTGGACGAGGATGCGTTCGCTCGCGGGTTGCTGGAACTGCGCAACACTCCGAGGGCGGAAGGGCGATCACCAGCACAAGTCCTCTTCGGTCATCCTATGAGGTCCTGTGTCCCGGCTCATCATCGCTCATACGCTCAGCAGTGGCAGCGCGCTGCTGATGAGTGCGACGCCAAGGCAGAGCGACTGAGGGAAGAAAGCGAAACTTCGCCAACGACGCGTCCGCCCGTACTCTTCCTCTCCTGCACCTCGGTGGCCACGTCGACGTTCAAGATCACACGACAGGCCTCTGGGATCGCCTGGGTGTCATCGTGGCTGTTGGGCGAAGGAGAGACTACCTCATCAAGATGGGCAGCGGTCGCGTGATGTGGCGTAATAGAAGACACCTACGCCCACACAGACCTCTTGCTCCCCTTCCTGTCGAGCAGCACACCGCTCATGGCGGTGCAGCGCTTCAGCATCAGGGTCACGAGGAACACCACCATCCCGGCAGCCCGGAGCATCAGGGGTAACGGGGTACACCGTGGCCCGAGAGCAACCAGAGCGTCGAAGCAGCCGACAGCGTAGGGAGCCGAGACGACTGCAGGTGCGGTGGCACCGTAGCACCTACGATTAGTCGTACGTGTTCATTGTACGCTGTGTTTGTTTTGTGTATATGTACCGTGTTTTCTTGTACTTCAATCATTGTAACTTTGTTTCATGTGTTACGGTAGCCCATAACAAAGATAAGGAATCTTCCTTATGTCTCGGGGGGAGGGTGTGTGGTTGTTAGCTAGTTGTGTGAACGAGTGAATGAGCGAGACTTGTGTGAGGCATGAATACGTGTATGAGTGAACGAGCTAGGCTTCAGTCATAAGTGTTAAGTGGAAGTGCGCGGCCTGGCGCCGGGAGATCACCTACCTCCAGCCTTCTGTTCACACCTTCTGTGAATAAACACCTGCACTGTTACCAGCGATTTCCTGTGCCCCTGCTGGTCAAGAGTCGAACATTTCTCTTTATCCAAGCGATTGTATAAAGTAACTGTGACTTCGAGTTTCTATCACAGTGTGTGTGTGTGTGTGTGTGTGTATGTGTGTGTGTGTGTGTGTGTGTGTGTGTTTCCGATTCCACGTGCGTCTTCCCATTTCCCGCCTGTCCCAGTGCGTGAATGCATAACGCCGCCTCCGCACCTTTGTGTGTCCCCTGCCCTGGCCGCCCCTGCTCGTTATCCCCTTCATGTATGGCAGGGGCTGGCTTGAATATGTATACGTGCCTCTCTCTCTCTCTCTCTCTCTCTCTCTCTCTCTCTCTCTCTCTCTCTCTCTCTCTCTCTCTCTCTCTCTCTCTCTCTCTCTCTCTCTCTCTCTCTCTCTCTCTCTCTCTCTCTCTCTCTTTCGTTACACGCAGCCAAATGGTTAAATTCAACGTGATTATTTTTCTTCTTTTTCTTCTTCGTCTTTCTATAATTTGCCCCATTTAAAGGGAGGGGTATGAAGACACCTCCGTAACAACTAAATGAACTAACCCAATTAACTAGTTAGTATCCTCCTTGTTAACTGTTCATTTCCTATAAAGCGGCATTTAATTTCAGACTCCTTTACATGTACGTTAGAGAAATTCCTGTGTCGCATAGCCGGGTTAGTTTACAGCGAGAGAAATGAGAAAATACAGAGGAGAGTGGAGAGAGAACATCTTTCCTAAATTACTAACCACTCTGGGGTAATTTTTCTCGTTCTACAGCCACCTTCACACATCGTACTAGCCAGAAATTGCAAGATCTAGACCTTTTTCATCAGCCTTTTTGTAGATGTTTGTAAATAGTTCCATTAGCGTCGTAAATTAGCGGTTAACTAGTATCCTCCTCTTTAGCAATTAATTTTACATAGAGTGCCATTTCAGTCTCCTTTAAATATACCACTTACAAGTATTACACAGCTAGGTTGGTTGACAAGGGGGAAGAAGTGAGGGGGCTCAGTGCAGCGACCATTACTTACCGCATCACACAGCCAGGCTAGTTGACAGGGGAAAAAATGCAGGAAATGACAAGAGGACAGATTATGTTTACAGAGAGCAATGGAGTGCCACCTACCTTGTTGTTGTTGATCTTGGGTGGCGGCGGTTTCTTCTTAGCCGTGTCCGACTTCACGCGATCCGGGAAAGGGTCTAGTCTCCGCGTGCTGGCCTTCTCCGACGCCCGCACGCATCGCTGGGGGAGGAAAGTGTTGAAGTTAGTCATCGCTCGTGAAGGAGTAAGAGTTGCTGAAGTGGTGATGGTGTTAATAGTAGTAAATGACCAAGTCACAACCCAAATTGTCCTCTTTACCCCGAAAACTAAAGTAGAAGTCTATAATTTTACGGCAAAATAACTCATTAACTAACCTAAATGAATGAACGAATAAATAAACAGGAAAACAATCTATGACAAACAACAGATCTCAACAAACAAAAATAAATAAACAAATAAATAGACAAGTATAAAACACAGGTAGTATGATAATAATAAAAAAATAAAATAAATAAAAAAAACACGTACATGATCTGAAACAAAGACGAGGGAGAGAAAAAAAAAAAAAAAAAAAAAAAAAAAAAAAAAAGGGTTAAGTAGTACATGACTTTATGCTCCAGTGAGAGTGTTTAAATAGAATACCTTTAGGATTACGGTGGGGCACGAATATTTCAGAATACCCAGTTACGAGGTGAGGGGAAGTGGGAGTGAGTGGCTGAAGAGTGCTAGTGTGGGTTATGGCTAGTGAGGAAATGAGGGAAGGTATGAGGGGAGAAAAAATTGACTGGGGGGAGAGAGAGAGAGAGAGAGAGAGAGAGAGAGAGAGAGAGAGAGAGAGAGAGAGAGAGAGAGAGAGAGAGAGAGAGAGAGAGAGACGTGACGCTATGATTGTGAATGTAGATTAACTCCCCGCAAACCCTCTCTCTCTCTCTCTCTCTCTCTCTCTCTCTCTCTCTCTCTCTCTCTCTCTCTCTCTCTCTCTCTACTAACTTCACTCGAGATTCACGCAAGGCACTCTGTCTCCCTCCCTCCCTCAAGCAATCACCATTAACAAGCGTCGGATTGCGGAGGGGAAGGGTGACTGAGTAAGGCTTATCCGGCAATTAATTAATTATATGCATGTGAATGGAGGATGGGAGGAGGGTGCGGGTCGGGTAGGGATAGCGAGGCACTGATGGTGATGGTGGTGGTGGTGGCGGTGGCGGTGGTGGAATAAATTTATCACACTAATCTATGCAGCCTTCTTGTGTGTGTGTGTGTGTGTGTGTGTGTGTGTGTGTGTAAGAGTTACGGTTTAACATTACCACTGAGCTGGGCAGGTGATGGAGGAAGGCAATTAAGACTGTGTGGGAGAAAGAGAGAAAAGTTGAACGAGGTAAAGGTTGAAAGATAAAAACATTGAAGTATCATCGCATTTCTGGAGTAGGAAAGGAAGGAAGGAAGGAAGGAAGGAAGGTAAAAGACAAGGAAAAAAAAATATGGTTAGATTTTTAATTCCATCAGGTGAGAAGGACAGGTGAAAGTGAGGGAGTAACCATGCCTGTCTCTTTCTTTTTAATCCTATTTTTAATGCCTATCAGACACACTAGCCTCTGAATGCTGGCTTTGTTATGTATTACGGACACAACCTGAACACTTTATTCTCAGCAAAATGACGGTTTTTCAAGTCGTGGTCTGCACAGTGAAGGGATCAACAGTGAAATTAATTAAATGAGTGAATCTAAACCTAAAAAAAAAACCCTCAAATGAAAACCCTGTTGTTATTTCAAAAGTATCAGATTTTCTCACTAAACCTTCCTTTTCTTCCTTCTGCTATTGGTACACGAGGCCAATCTTTAATGTTCAGCCATTCAGCCTGTCAGTTACAGTGGGTGAATCAGTGAGGGAGTGAACCAATCAACCAATCAATCTGTCAGTCAATCAGCCAATCAGTCACTCATTTATTCATTCAGTCAGTCAGTCAGCAAGCTTGCCTCTAACTCAGCCAAACATCCAACCACCCACTCAGCCAACTTGAAAGTCATCCACCTATCCAACCATCCACCTTTGCATCGTCAATCCCTCAACAAACCAACAAGCCATCCACACATCCAGCCAGCCAGCCAGCCAGCCAAGAGAACGATATTACAGAAGGGGACAAAATAATATCACAAATCGATACACAAACCAATACACGACATAAAAAAAGGTAAACGAAAACGCAAAAATCGGCAAAAATGTGTACTGGCACTTGACTACCGAGACGAACACGCCAAGAACATGACACGAGGAATGTTTGAAGTGCTAAAAAAATTCTCATAAACACACATGCTTCGTCACCACTACACACACACACACACACACACACACACACACACACACACACGAGGTTAGGCAAAGAAGCAAGATACGTACATACAAGCAAATGAAGGTCATATATACATAATTTCTTCACCTCGAGCAATATTTTGCATTATAAGGAGAGAGAGAGAGAGAGAGAGAGAGAGAGAGAGAGAGAGAGAGAGAGAGAGAGAGAGAGAGAGAGAGAGAGAGATTATAGCAGCAACCAACGACCTGCACTTTGCCATATCCCCTGAGAGTGAAAACTAAATCTCTCTCTCTCTCTCTCTCTCTCTCTCTCTCTCTCTCTCTCTCTCTCTCTCTCTCTCTCTCTCTCTCTCTCCTGGGTCGTCAGCCGCGCCTGGTGACTCAATATTTCCCACAACATGCCACCCACACCAATAGTTAACGCGACACCCGTGCCCCGAGCAGCCTACACCCGCCGGGCTAGGAGGGGAGGGCGCCGCGGCAACCACCACTCACCTACGCAACACTGCACATCGCCTCTCCTCTCTGCACCTCACACCACTCGGCTTCTGCGGCCCTTATTCTGAAACACTTTGCTTATTATTTTTTTTCAAACCCCACAGAGGATTTACCGGATTGCCAAGATTGTGTCTCCTGGTGATAATGTAGGAATAATTTTAATCTGTCACTCGAACTGTAAAAATCTCCTTGAAAACCTGTGTAACTGCAAATGGAGACTTGAGTAGTGGAGGTGCGGAGTAAATGCGCTTCAAGGTGGGTATGTAGAAGGAGATCGTGGTGATTAGCCTGTCATAAGTGTATATTTTGACTTGGCAGAACAGCATGAGAGAAGGTGGAAGAAAATATAGAAGTTAAGGTATGATTATTCAGAACATTATAGAAGTGACATGGAGTAAAATGATAATCGATTAAATAACGGGGAAAAACAAGATAATTTAGAGGATGTTAGAATGAAGAATGAAGTAGGGAGAAAGAAGGAAAGAGCAAGAGAGGAAAGAGAGAACAGAGATGAGAGGAGGAAAATGAGAAAAGCCAAGTGTTGAAAAGAGGAAGAAGAAGGAAAAGGAAAGAAGGAAGAAGGGAGGTCGAAGAGGAGGGAGGAGGGAAAGGAGGAGTGGAAGAAGCCGAGAGTGGAAAAAGGGGCGTGGAATCATTGGTTTTCCATTTAGTCTTTTATCTTTTTTATCTATTGGTTAATATATTTTTTTTTACTTTCATCTCGATAAAAAAAAAAAAAGGTCATCAAAGGAAAGGGAACGAGGGCCGCTGTAAACAAAGGGACTGCAATGAAGCAACGATATATACACACACACACACACACACACACACACACACACACACACACACACACACACACACACACACACACACACAATACCATTCTCTACATATAACAAGAAAAAAATCACGCCTTTTGTTGGTATGTGGAATAACAGGAGGGAGAGAGAGAGAGAGAGAGAGAGAGAGAGAGAGAGAGAGAGAGAGAGAGAGAGAGAGAGAGAGAGAGAGAGAGAGAGAGAGAGAGAGAGAGAGAGAACAATGAGCTACTACTGTATCCATAAAACTCTCTCTCTCTCTCTCTCTCTCTCTCTCTCTCTCTCTCTCTCTCTCTCTCTCTCTCTCTCTCACAAAGAAATATGAAACAAACCTTAGTTATAAAACAAGTCGTTCACATCTCTCTCTCTCTCTCTCTCTCTCTCTCTCTCTCTCTCTCTCTCTCTCTCTCTCTCTCTCTCTCTCTCTCTCGTCCTATCTGGGATCTTCCACCGCTATGAACAAAAAACAATACAAGGGACAGGAATAATGCCGCTGTTTCCACATGAGCGCCGTGCCAGGCTGACCACACCGCGCCAGACAACCGCGGCAGGTGGTGGTGGTGGTGGTGGTGGTGGTGGTGGTGGTGGTGGTGGTGGTGTGTGTGTGTGTGTGTGTGTGTGTGTGTGTGTGTGTGTGTGTGTGTGTGTGTGTGTGTGTGTGTGTGTGTGTGTGTGTGTGTGTAAGATAAATCACCACATCATTTTAGAAGGCAAATTAGAAAGAGTTGCACACTTTGATAATGGAAATATAAGCAGCATAGAAAAAGGTCAAGAAAAATTGCAACTAAACATGATCTGATTAATATATAAAAAAATAAATAATAAATAAATAAATAAAGTAAAGCCTCAGAAAAAAATAGAAGTTAAAAGGGAACAGAAAAAAAAATTATATAACGAAGACTAATACAAAAAGTAAGAACAGAAACTTTCACACACACACACACACACACACACACACACACATATCCATTACAAAAAACAAGACACCCACCCCCATCTCAAACCCCCCCAAGTCCTAACAAGCACTGGTCGCCGCGCAGGTAAAACACGACTGTAAATGCCAAGCAACATCCAAACAGCTGCATTACGATCCGCCCAGGTGTTTGGGTCTTATTTTTCTTTTTTTTTTTATTTATTTCTTTTCTTTTTTTTTCTTTTTTTTTCCGGCTCTGCTCCTCCCAGCCCCGCCCGCCCTGCCCAGCCTCACCTCACCTGCTGCTGCCGCCTACCACTCCCGCTAACTAACGAGACTCTTGCTTAGGATATGTTGAGCTCAATCGGTTTGTATCTGTCGACTTTGGAGTGTTGGTTCATTAAGTCTTCAAGTTTTTTTTTCTCTCTCTCTTTCTGTGTGTGTGTGTGTGTGTGTGTGTGTGTGTGTGTGTGTGTGTGTGTGTGTGTGTGTGTGTGTGTGTGTGTGTGTATTTTCATGCGTAGAAAACAGTACATAAGAGCAACTTTTTTTATTTATTTATTTCTTCATTAGTAAGTGGTATAAAAAAAATGTTAAGAGCGGAATTCCAACCACTGCCAACCCGCCCCCCCCTTCTTTCTTAACGCCGCCATTTACAACACCAGCTCAGTGAACCCTCTGATTATTAATGACACGTAATATGAAGCCTTATATAACTTTTCTTGGCCTTATCAAGCAAAAACAAAACAACAGACACTTTATAATTAAACTCCTAGATCACTTACTTCTTTCAGTGAGTTTCCTTTAAAAATCGAAATCTAAATTTGCACCAGGATTCCAGCCTTGAAGGAAGACTGAAGGGTAAATACGAGTACATACACACATACGACAGAGGAATTTCAAGGTGCGTGTTTTCAAATGTTTCAGCGTCTTACCTCCTTGACTTTTAACAGGCTCAAGTTTAATTACAGGGAGTTTTCAAGTTCAAGGGTGTTTTCATGATTCCAATGATAGTTTAGGGACAAAAGAAAATAAGGGAAGCTGCAAGAAGCCATCAGACTTATACCTGGCCAGTTCCTGCATGAAACACACCTACCTGTTACCACCTATCATCCCTCTAATGACTCAGCATTAACAACCTGATTACCGAGTCCATCCCGTTCACCTACCAATCTATTTGAGCACCAATGCCTTCCTATCCCTTTCTTGAACCTAAATTTTCCGAAGCTTGAATCCATTACTTCTTGTTCTACCCTTATTACTGATTGTGGGAATATTTACCTTGTTATAATTGTATATCATCAACAGGAACCATGCTTATGAAAACCCAATAGCTCCTGTGGTATTTAAAGGCAATAACTCCTGTGCCATTTAAAAAGTTACAGTCAGAAGGCGAAGAGTTTAAAAATAAGGGCGGTGTGTCTTCTTCTCCTTGTAAGGGAATATGTAATGGTGAAAGCCTTCTGTCTGTCTCTCTATCTGTCTGTCTGTCTGTCTGTCTGTCTGTCTATCTTTCCCGGAAGCGTCTTGTGATAATGGTACAAGTTCCTCGCGCGAAAGGAGAGATGACATCAACCACACCGCTAATTCTTCTTCTTCCTCCTCCTCCTCCTCCTCCTCCTCCTCCTCCTCCTCCTCCTTTCATGGTATTTGTCTTATTCTAGTACTTACACACAAACTGAGAGAGAGAGAGAGAGAGAGAGAGAGAGAGAGAGAGAGAGAGAGAGAGAGAGAGAGAGAGAGAGAGAGAGAGAGAGAGAGAGAGAGAGAGAGAGAGAGAAACATTATATCAACTAACCCTAAAAACCCTTCCTTCCTTCCCTCTCTCCTTTGTTCTTTTTTGTTGTCGCATACAAACAAAAAACTGCTGAGATACATTACGAGCTCTCTCTCTCTCTCTCTCTCTCTCTCTCTCTCTCTCTCTCTCTCTCTCTCTCTCTCTCTCTCTCTCTCTCTGTGTGTGTGTGTGTGTGTGTGTGTGTGTGTGTGTGTGTGTGTGTGTGTGTGTGTGTGTGTGTGTGTGTGTGTGTGTGTGTGTGTGTGTGTGTGTGTGTGTGTGTGTGTGTGTGTAAAGAAGAACAAGAACAAGAACGAAGATAAAAAACAAAAAAAAACAGCAACATGGAAAAAAAGGAGGAGGAGGAGGAGGAGGAGGAGGAGGAGGAGGAGGAGGAGGAGGAGGAGGAGGAGGAGGAGGAGGAGGAGGAAGACCCTGCAAAAGAAGGAACCTCCTCCCAACCTCGTAAAGCAGCAGTGAAGGAGGAGGAGGAGGAGGAGGAGGAGGAGGAGGAGGAGGAGGAGGAGGAAGAGGAGGAGACCCTTCTTATTCCCCCAGCAGCTTTTATTAGTCAGTGGGGCGTTAGTAAAAATAATGAAGAGAGAGAGAGAGAGAGAGAGAGAGAGAGAGAGAGAGAGAGAGAGAGAGAGAGAGAGAGAGAGAGAGAGAGAGAGAGAGAGAGAGAGAGAGAGAGAAAGGAAAAATGATAAGGTAATTGACTGCCGATGGATTAGTGTTGAGACACACACACACACACACACACACTCTCTCTCTCTCTCTCTCTCTCTCTCTCTCTCTCTAAAGGTAGGATTAGATTGTTGATTTTGTTCTGTTTATTTTTCTTCATCCCTGACGCTTGGGGGGAGGGGAGGGGAGATTCGGGGGGAGGGGTAGATGGGGAAGGGGGTGTTGGAGAAGGGAAGGGGAAGAATGTAGAGGAATGGTATGGGACTAGATGGAAAAGGAGAGTAAGGAGAAAAGGTAAATAAGAAAAGTGAAAAGAGAGGAAGAGAAGAGAGGAGAAGAGAAGGGAAGGGAGAGGAAGGGGAAGAAGAGAAGAGGGGAGAATGTCAAGGATGAGATGATAATGGGAGGAATGAGAGGGAAAGTGAGGAGAAAGGAACGAAACTGAATAGGAGAGAAGAGAAAGAAGAGAAAACATGGAAAAAAAAAGAAAAAAAAATGAAAATGAAAATAAGAAACGAAAAAAAAAAAAAAAACACGGATAAAATGAAGAAACAAAATGAAATGAACGAAAGAGAAAGAAAAAAAACGAAGAAATAGAAAATGAAATTGAACGGAACGATGTAAAAAGGAAAGAAAAGGAAAGGAAAGAGAAGTAAAAAGAAATAGGTGATAAGTTTTAAAAGAAATTTATTTTGCCATTTACTTAAGAGTTGTTTTTTAAGAGTATTGCTTTGTGTTGCAGCTTTCACGCACCACCACCACCACCACCACCATCACCACCAAGGCCGCAGGAAAAGAAGAAACCACTATTTTTTCCACTTTCGGACAAGCAATACATACAAACATACATGCGCTGGACATACACACATGCATACATCTACATAAAAGAGACAAACGTACGTGTGTGTGTGTGTGTGTGTGTGTGTGTGTGTGTGTGTGTGTGTGTGTGTGTGTGTGTGTGTGTGTGTGTGTGTGTGTGTGTGTGTGTGTGTGTGTGTGTGTGTGTGTGTGTGTGTAGCATTTCTTTGCTTCTCTCTTTCTTTCTTTTTTTCTTTTTTTCAATTTATTTTTCTTCTTTCATTTATTCTCATTTCTTCTTTATTTTCTATTTTTTTTCGCCAATTCTAATATTCCCCTTTATAACTTACCACATGTGTCTGTCTGTCTGTATATCTGTATATCAATCTATGTATTTATTTCTGTCTGTCTGTCTCTCTATTTATCAACCTGTCTATCTGTCTGTCTGCCTTATATATCCACCTATTTCTATATATGTATGTCCCCCCCTCTCTCTCTCTCTCTCTCTCTCTCTCTCTCTCTCTCTCTCTCTCTCTCTCTCTCTCTCAACACATCGTTCATCACAGCACAGCCCCCAGTATAGTTTCCACCACCACCACCACCACCACCAGTGCAGGCAGTTTCGTATTTTTTTCTCCCTCCCGCGGCTGCAGTGCTCGCGTCCTCGCCTCTTATTTATTTGCTGCCTGTGCCGCCACCGAGCTGTTTTGCGTAGGAATGAGACCCGGCGAGCTTTGCAACGTTTTCCTCTCTCTCTCTCTCTCTCTCTCTCTCTCTCTCTCTCTCTCTCTCTCTCTCTCTCTCTCTCTCTCTCTCTCTCTCTCTCTAGTGTGTGCAGTACGTAGAGAGAGAGAGAGAGAGAGAGAGAGAGAGAGAGAGAGAGAGAGAGAGAGAGAGAGAGAGAGAGAGAGAGAGAGAGAGAGAGAGAGAGAGAGAGAGAGAGAGAGGTATTATGATGTAGCTTACTTCACAGACTGTTTAAAAAGTGTGTGTGTGTGTGTGTGTGTGTGTGTGTGTGTGTGTGTGTGTGTGTGTGTGTGTGTGTGTGTGTGTGTGTGTGTGTGTGTGTGTGGAGTCGGTCATTTTCACTTGCAATATACGAGAAAGTCCCGCCATGTTAAATTTTATTCGAATGAAGGAAGGAAGGACGGACGGACACACACACACACACACACACACACACACACACACACACACACACACACACACACACACACACACACACACACACACACACTAATGCAGCTATCGCACACTCAATGGCGGGGGAATGACACAGTAATTAACATTCATTCTTTTACCTGAGGAAGCGACTGCACGCCAGGTGATGGGTGGGGAGGGGAGAGGAGGGAAGGGGAGGGGAGGGAACCCGAGAGAAGGAAAGAGTGAAGGAAATGGGTTTTATTATTATTATTGTTGTTGTTGTTGTTGTTGTTGTTGATGGTGGTGGTGGTGGTGTGGTAGGAGAGGAGAGGAGAAGAGAAGAGAAGAGAAGAGAAGAGAAGAGAAGAGAAGAGAAGAGAAGAGAAGAGGAGGGAGGGAAAAAGGAGAAAAATATTACATGGAAGGAAAACGGAAAAGCAGATAAAGGGAAGGGAAGGGAAAAAAGATGAAGGGACAGAAGGAAAAACCAAGCTAAAGAAACATAAAAGAGAGAGAAAGGGGAAAAAGAAAAAGAAAATTAAAGTAAAGAAGCGAAAAGCGAAGCAGAGAAAATAATAAAACAAAAAAAAAAAATATGAAGAACAGGAAAAAGAAACCCGACACAGAAGGGAAACAAAAGGAAGGGGAAACAAAAGATAGAAAGAAAGAAGTAAAGGAAGATTCACCACCACCACCACCACCACCACCACCACCACCACCACCACCACCACCACCACCACAACAGTGAGTAAATTAGAGGCAGAATATTCAGCGATATAATCTTTTTCAGCCCCCTTCCTTCCTCGCAGCAGCAGCAGCAGCAGCAGCAGCAGCAGCAGCAGCAGCAGTGTCGGGGGCCCAGCGGCTAACGACGATCACAATGTAATTAGTGTTGGAATTAATTGGAATGGCGGAATTAGTGACAACAGTTCATTAAGTTCATAAAACGAGAGAATATTTCCCACCGGTGAACTGGATTTGGCTGCCTAATGCCGGGAGTGCGGGGCGAATAATAGGATGTATTAATTGATAGCGTGTTTAATACTGCACGAGGAAACACTCTGGTGATGAGAGAGCCGCGCCGCCGCCCGCACGCCACCTGGGGGGAGGGAGGGGAATGGAAGAGGAAAGGGGAGGGAAACATGCAAAAGGCCACACGATGGGAAAAGGGAAGATAGAAAGGAGAGATAGAAAGGGAGGAAAGTAAGCAAGAGAGTGCGGGAGGAAGGGAGGAATGGAGAAAGAAAAGGATAGGAGGCGAAAGGAAAGGAAGAGAAAAGAAGAAAGGGAGGGAGGGAGGGAGGGAGGGAGAGAAGAGCGTAAAGAAAAGCCCTCACACACACACACACACACACACAGACGCACACCAATCAATAAACACACAAGCACGACGCGGACTGCATGTTTCGCTGGCGGGGATTGTTACAACGGAAGAAAAATGTATTTATGCGAGAACTATTATACTGAACAAATAGAAAAATAGAAAAGAAATACATCATGTGAAAACTGTCCAGAGAAAAACGAGAATGTATTTATGCATCAAACAAAAAAGTTGTTTGTATTGTATACAATAATGAAGCTTTCATCTCTTGCTCACTCACATCAGGCAAATGAAACAGTTGGATAAAACAATACCTGTGTAAATTGATAATAAAAAAAGCAGATAAAGAAGCAACTCGCAGTAGTAATAATAATAATAATAATAATAATAATAATAATAATAATAATAATAATAATAAAAACATTAACGGCCATTAATAAGTAAACATTTCAAAATAAGAATGTACACCAAAAATGAAAAAAAAAAGTCATAAGTAAACAATGTAAAAAAAAATAAAATAAAAAAAATAGCTACGAATAACGATAATAAAAGAGAAAAAGAAAAAAAAATTCAATAATAAACTGACAACAAACAAATCACACACAAAAAAAAAACAATAAGCAACTCAATACAAGAACACAAACAACGCACAAACATCAGGGAGCACAAACACACACGTAACTCCGCCCATCACAACACATGACACGGCGCGGGTAACGAACCAGTGTGCCGCGCGCCGCTCAGGTACAAAAAATAGTCCTTCTTGCGCACTTCTGTCAGGGGAGCGGGCACAGAGGCAGCAAAGGTTCAGCGGGGTGATAGATAGATACACTGCAGGGGAGAGAGAACACGAGCTCCCCAGCCTCCACGCCCCGCTTCATCATAACTGTTATCTTAGGAGTGGCAAGGATGGGGGAGAGAGAGAGAGAGAGAGAGAGAGAGAGAGAGAGAGAGAGAGAGAGAGAGAGAGAGAGAGAGAGAGAGAGAGAGAGAGAGAGAGAGAGAGAGAGAGAGACAGTAGGTAGTAGTAGTAGCAGTAGTAGTAGTAGTAACAAGCATTCTCTCTCTCTCTCTCTCTCTCTCTCTCTCTCTCTCTCTCTCTCTCTCTCTCTCTCTCTCTCACCCCCCACCATCCAAAAAAAGTATTAACGAATCCACGCAACCACACCAAACCTGTTTCGCTAATTTGTCGCCGGAAAATAAATCAAATAAATGAACGATGCGCGGCTAACAAGTCATTTCCAATTAGTCTGTTGTTATACATTTTTTTCCCCTCCCGCTTGCAAGAGATCATTCAATTTTCATTCGTGGAGGAGAGCGATGAAGGCTGTGTGTGTGTGTGTGTGTGTGTGTGTGTGTGTGTGTGTGTGTGTGTGTGTGTGTGTGTGTGTCACTTCAATTTAGCGCCGGGAACAAGAATAGATATTATATTTTAACGCGTGTATCTCCGCCCAGTCATTCGCTTGTTTGGCTGAAGGGAGAGAGAGAGAGAGAGAGAGAGAGAGAGAGAGAGAGAGAGAGAGAGAGAGAGAGAGAGAGAGAGAGAGAGAGAGAGAGAGAGAGAGAGAGAGAGAGAGAGAGAGAGAGAGAGAGAGAGAGAGAGATGAGACCAAAGGAGGGAATTACTAAGATTACATAGAATGGATGAATAAGAGATGCCATTGGTGTATTTACGTTTCCGGGGAACAATAATTACATAGGATTATAGAAAGAAGGGATAATGAGGAAATAATTACATAGATTACATAGAAGAAATACGAATACTACGATACTATACTGACAATCTTGTAAAACTCAGTGAAAATTACATAGAATTACATGGAAAGAAGAGCTGCCACGATTACACATCAACATAACGCCTTTAAACTCCCATAAAAAAAAAAAGAATTACACACGATTATATACGAAGGGGGAAAATACATCGAGATACAGCACCAATATTGACAATGATAAATCCAAACTCCCCCAAGAAAACAGATGAGTAATATGAGAAAATTATTATGATTATGAGTGTGATATATCAACACCACAATGATGACGGATGGAGAGAGAGAGAGAGAGAGAGAAAGAGAGGGAGGGAGAGGGGGGAGAAAAGTGCTAAGATTACAGAGCAACCATGGACAGTCAGTAATCACAACGCAACATTTAAAGTGCCAATAAAAGTCATGATTATTGTTACGAGAGAAAATGATGATTATGATGGTATCTCAACACCACAATGATGATGCATGAGGGGTTGAGCGGAGGTAAGATGAGAGAAGCGGGAAGGAAGATGGCAGGAGTGAAGATGACACACACACACACACACACACACACACACACACACACACACACACACACACACAGATAAGGACGTAACACAGATTCACCTTTGATTCAGTAGGAGAAGAGGGTGGAGCAGCAAAGGTACAAGACACAGGCACACACCAAAGAGGTACTAACAGACGCACCGCAGCCTCTCTACCTTCCCCTAACACCACTCACCTCCCTTACCATCACCAATGTGCCAACCAGCCAACCAACAATACATTTATTCATCCAGCTAACCCTCCAGCCATCAGAAGAACAGCAGCAGCGCCACCAGGGTCCTAATCTACATTTGTACCTCGTGTTCCCCGCCGGCGGTCAGTTCGTGGGCGTCGCGAAGGCTGTCAGGATGAGTTATTCTAATTACAGGGTAACTAGCGCTGCTGTCAGCCCGCCCGCCCCCACGCCAGCCTGCCTGCCTGCCTGCCTTGCCTTCCCGACCTGCCCTGCCTGCCTCCATTCGTCCTCTCTCTCTCTCTCTCTCTCTCTCTCTCTCTCTCTCTCTCTCTCTCTCTCTCTCTCTCTCTCTCTCTCTCGCTAATTAACCAGTCGCAATTGGTTGTTGGATTTAAATGTTCCCAATTAATACAAGCTTTGTCTTTATCCTCTTCCTCGCATGCACTTATCTCCTCCTCCTCCTCCTCCTCCTCCTCCTCCTCCTCCTCCTCTTCCTCCTCCACCCCCCGCCAGCGCACCCCACGTCACGGCGGCAGCTCTCTAATTTGACATGAAAAATAAGAGGATGACATAACACCTGGAGAGGGTAAGAAGGGAAACCAGAAAAAAGAGAGAGGATTATATTTCATACTGAGCTACGGAGAGGAGGAGGAGGTGGAGGAGGAGGAGGAGGAGGAGGAGGAGGAGGAGGAAGCGCACAGGTGATGAAGGGACAGGTAATGATAAGGTGTGGTAGTCTGGTTCCTGTACTCTCCCACGCCATGATAACTGATTACCCCCCGTCCCCTTCCCCCATACCTTGCTCCGCCCCGCCCCATCACACCCATGATTGGCAGTGGCGGCGTCTGCTATAAAGGTGGGCACTACACGCAACGAGAGGAGAGTCAGAAATGAGGGAATGAGTAATGGTAAGCTAGTTTAAAGTGTTGTGTTGTGATGGGTTGTGTTAGATCTTGTGTTAGGATAGGTAAGGCAAATTTAGTAGATATTAGAGCATGTTAAGACCATCCCCCGGCCTTCCACTGCCTGGGGGGAGGTGAGGGAGCAGCTGAGGGGCGTGGGGACGTGAGCTGGCGTGGAGAGGACTTGTAAAATGCTGAGTGTGAACTACGAGGCGGAAAGCGAAAGTTTGACAGAGCGAAACTAAACGAGAGAGAGAGAGAGAGAGAGAGAGAGAGAGAGAGAGAGAGAGAGAGAGAGAGAGAGAGAGAGAGAGAGAGAGAGAGAGAGAGAGAGAGAGAGAGAGAGAGAGGAGACGGACGAAGCAGAAACTACGAATTTGATACAGAAGAAAAGAAGGGAAGAGAAGGAGAAGTTGAGAATTCAGGATAATTGGAGGGAGGGACAATAAAGAGCGGAAGTAGAGCAATTTGGAAGAATGGGAGAGGGAGGGAAGGAATTTGGACGCGGAGGAAGGAGGCTGCAGGGTAAAGGGAGAGAAAATGAGAGAATTTGGAGAAGGAAAAATAAAAATAAGGAGAAAGGATGTGAAATAATTTAAGAAGGAGAGAAAGAGAGGAAAGGAGAATTAGAAGAAGAAGAAGAAGAAAGAGGAGGAAGTGAAAGAGGATGAAATGGAAGATGAAATGATGGTAAAAGGAATTTAAGAAGCAAGAAAGGTAAGAATAAATATATAAATGAATAAGGGAGAGGGAGAAGGAAGGGAGAGGCAAAAGGGGAGAGGAAGAAAGTAAGTTGGAAGTTTCAGCATCTGACAAGACCATAATTATCCTTCTCCTGTAGCTTCCCTTCCTCCCGTGTGTGTGTTTATGTGTGTGTGTGTATGTGTGTGTGCGCCTTCTCTCTCTCTCTCTCTCACCCTCCCACCCTTCCTTCCTTCCTCCCTCCTTCCTTCCAATATGCAAATAATTCACTCTCTCCTTATCGTTCCCTCGTGACCCTCCCAACCATCCATCTTAACACACCCTCTCTCTCTCTCTCTCTCTCTCTCTCTCTCTCTCTCTCTCTCTCTCTCTCTCTCTCCCTCTCCCTCTCTCCCTGCACCCCTCTCATTCCCAAACTCTCCTTCAACTCAACACACACTAACCAGATTCCATCCACGCCTTCCCTACATCATCACACCACCACTCTCTCTCTCTCTCTCTCTCTCTCTCTCTCTCTCTCTCTCTCTCTCTCTCTCTCTCTCTCTCTCTCTCCCCCTTTCGATCAATATACCTGATTGCTACACAAGGCAGTCGCTCCAGGCAGCCTTCCCTACACGACAGCCCCGCAGCTCGCCAGGGAATATATTACACCTCAAGATTCGAAAATTAAGTCGGCAAAATGGGTTATCGTTGGTTGGCATCAGGACGAGAGGTGCCAGCCGCCAGGGACCCAAACCAATTAGCTTTAGTTTGGCCTGGTATCTTGAAGCGGCCGACAGGAGGGAGGGTAGGGGAGAACGGGGAGTCAAGAGTGGAGCTGGGGAGAGGGTAAGAGGGAAGATGGAAGGGATGGTGAATAAGGGGTAATAGGAAGTTGTACGTGGTAAGAAATTGAAGGTGTGATTGTTTAGTGGGTAGAAAATGGGAGAAATGGAAGAGGAAATGGTGAAATGTTAAGTTTTATTAGAATGAGATAGAATGTTGGAGGAAAAAATTGAGTGCTGAGATGAGAGAGAGAGAGAGAGACTCCAACTTCTTCCCCCGCCACCTCCAACACACACACACACAACAAGACCTGAAGTAACAACAAAACAGAATTCCCTTTACATGTCCTACCCTTGTGAGCGGGGCAGCCTTGTACTCAGCCTCGCCAAGTACCGTTCCTTACCTGCTACCTGTCAGTGCTTGGCGGAGGAGACTGTCAGATTTATTATTTTAAACTGCCTTGTGTTCCCCTGTCATGTCTATCTCTCCGTCTGTCTGTCTGTCTGCCGCCCCGGGGACCTGCTTCTCGTTCCTCTTCACTAGCCCGGTCGTTGGAGGGTAAAAATGTGCTAATATTTTTACCTGTATCTGTCGACATCTGTGTTTCATTCCACAAGTCATCACGGAGAGGAAAGATGGGAGGGAGGGAGGGAGGGAGGGAGGGAGGGAGGGAGGGAGGGAGGGAAGGAGGTAGAGGGAGACTTAAAGAGGAGAGAAAGAGGAGGTAAATGAATGGTTGAGAGCAAACGAGAGAGAGAGAGAGAGAGAGAGAGAGAGAGAGAGAGAGAGAGAGAGAGAGAGAGAGAGAGAGAGAGAGAGAGAGAGAGATATGAGAAAAATATGAAAATGGTTTGAATTAACACCAATACTACTACAAATCTTTTCCTTATCCTCCTCCTCCTCTTCTTCCTTCTTCTTCTTCTTCTTCTTCTTCTTCTTCTTCTCTTCCTCCACATTCCCGCCAGGTAATCATGGGTCTTCTTCATCCAGGTGGCAGGTGATGGGGAGGGAGGGGAGGGAGGGAAGAAAGGAAGGGAAGATCGACAAAAAAGGAGGATAGCAAAGGAGGAGGAGGAGGAGGAGGAGGAGGAGGAGGAGGAATTAAGGTTGAAATGATGGAGAAGAGAGTGGAAGAGGTGGTAAAAACTCGAGAGAGAGAGAGAGAGAGAGAGAGAGAGAGAGAGAGAGAGAGAGAGAGAGAGAGAGAGAGAGAGAGAGAGAGAGAGAGAGAGAGAGAGAGAGAGCAATATGAACTCCAATTTACAAAAGGTGAGAGGAGAGGAAAGGAGAGGAGAGAGGAGAAAAAGAAGATGGAGAAGACCAGAGAACAAAACATATGAACAAACACCAACAGAAAACGGAGAGAGGGTGGGAAACTGATCTACAGGGAACAAACAACACACACACACAAAAAAAATAATAATAATTAATTAATTAATTAATTAAAAATAACGATACAAATAGAAAATAATGAAATAAACTCGAGCGGTGACACACACACACACACACAGAGAGAGAGAGAGAGAGAGAGAGAGAGAGAGAGAGAGAGAGAGAGAGAGAGAGAGAGAGAGAGAGAGAGAGAGAGAGAGAGAGAGAGAGAGAGAGAGAGAGAGAGAGAGAGAGAGAGAGAGGGGTAATGATAGAGTGAGGAGGGCGGAAAAAAGGAACAGATGGAGGGAGAGAGAGAGAGAGAGAGAGAGAGAGAGAGAGAGAGAGAGAGAGAGAGAGAGAGAGAGAGAGAGAGAGAGAGAGAGTAGAGTGAGTGAGGGAGAGGGAGAGGGGAGAGTCTACGTAAGTGAAACTGACAAAATTGCACAGTTGTATGTCAAGGAGAGAGAGAGAGAGAGAGAGAGAGAGAGAGAGAGAGAGAGAGAGAGAGAGAGAGAGAGAGAGAGAGAGAGAGAGAGAGAGAGATTAGTGTCAAGGGGAAAATAGAGTAAGAGGAGGGGGAGAGTGATGACAGGTTGTGGTGAGAGGTATTGAGAGGAGGAGGAGGAGGAGGAGGAGGAGGAGGAGGAGGAGGAGGAAGATTGGAAAAGTTATAGACACGACAAATGACATTCAGTTCCTGCTGTATGGTTCCTTCAACTTAATACAAAGTAACACAATAACAAAATGAAGCAATAATACAAAGAAGAGTATTAATTTATTCACAAGACTGTTTTTAATCCCACTAATTCTAAGTTACAAGTCTTTTTTTTGTGTGTGTGTGTGTGTGTCTTGTTTAATGTCTATCTAAAGTGTTAAGTGTAAGAAAAAAATGTTGCACTGTGCTATTCATCAGAATTATACTGTGTGCTTTGTGCTGTGGTCAATAAAAAATCTATCTATAGCTATTCATTAAGACAGTACAGTTGAAGCTTTCTCCCCACCCACCCACTCATTCGCTCCTCTCTCCAACGTAAGCTGGTCGGAAAAGTGGTTTTTAAATTTACCATAAATAGGAGAAAAGTTACGAGGAGAGAGAAAGAAAGATATAAAAGTCAAATCTACGGCTAATTTTTCATCATGGTGGATGGCTTGAGCACCTTAGTGTCAGTTTTAATTTATTACTCGCTGTCTGGCTGTTGTTTTTATACATTAAGATGTCTGTACCTGAGAGTGAAAAAGAATTATCATTTGTAGTGGCGGTCGTAGTAGTAGTAGTAGTAGTAGTAGTAGTAGTAGTAGTAGTAGTAGTAGTAGTAGTAGTAGTAGTAGTAGTAGTAGTAGTAACGTGCTGTAAACAAAAAAAATACGAAAAAAATAAGCTTATGGGTAGACTTAACATTTTCTAGGGTGGCAGCAGTCAATCAGGCCCCAGCTCCGTTCTACCCACAGCACTAACACCACCACCACCTACTCTGCATAAACACATCCTTGCACCAGTGAATCTCTCTCTGTCCCTTTACTCTCAATGACATAGACGAGCAATCAGGGTACTTAGAGATCCACAGGTAGACAGGTTAAGAGTAGGAGAGGGGACTGTCAGTTTGGGTCCGTGTATGTAGGTGCTGGCAATATGGATGTTATGGGAGGAGGAGGAGGAGGAGGAGGAGACGGGAAGATTGAATGATGGGAAGACAGGAAGAAGGACTGATGAAGTTTGAGAAGAAGAAGGGATGGAGGAGGAAGAGGAGGAAGAAGAGAAGGAGGAGGAGGAGAAGAGAACAAGTGGGGAGATGACTAAAGAGTGTTCGGGGGAATATGAGGTTTTGCAGATGGAGGAGGAGGAGGAGGAGGAGGAGGAGGAGGAGGAGGAGGAGGAGGAGGAGGAGGAGGAGGAGGAAGTTCTGAGTGACGAAGATTCAAGATAACGTGGTGATGAGGTACAGAAAGGAAGGAAGAGGGAGGGGGAGGGGAAGGGAGGAGAGGGGAAGGGAGGAGAGGGGAGAAGGGAGAGGGAGAGAGAGGGAGTAAAGGAGGGAAAGACTCACACCGTGCTAATATTGGAGAGAGAGAGAGAGAGAGAGAGAGAGAGAGAGAGAGAGAGAGAGAGAGAGAGAGAGAGAGAGAGAGAGAGAGAGAGAGAGAGAGAGAGAGAGAGACGGGGAGGCAATGCTAAAAATGGCTGTAGAGTAAACATGACAGAGAGAGAGAGAGAGAGAGAGAGAGAGAGAGAGAGAGAGAGAGAGAGAGAGAGAGAGAGAGAGAGACTTATGTCATGTCTTTATTTACGAAATGTTTTATCGTTTTCTTTCTACAATTTATTTTCTCACTATCTTGATTCAGAGTCAATTTCAAGACAAAGAGGAGGAGGAGGAGGAGGAGGAGGAGGAGGAGGAGGAGGAGGAGGAGGAGGAGGAGGGTGAACAGCGGGTGGGGAGAATCCTTCAGCTTTACTATCTTAAATGTATCACTTCGGATGAGACGCGTGTTTAACTGTACATTTATCACAAACAAACTCGTGAGGACTGTTCATTCCCTTGGAGGAGGAGGAGGAGGAGGAGGAGGAGGAGGAGGAGGAGGAGGAAGAGGCGTGATAAAAGCAACGATTCAACTCAAACATCTTTCTTTCCTCACCAATAAAGAGCTACTCATTAATAAACACACACACACACACACACACACACACACACACACACACACGAGGGGAATTTAACAACACAATATAAATGCTCAGGTAGTGAAGTGGAGAGGAGATTTCCGCGTTTTTGCTCCATTAATCAGCGAGCGAGAGTGGGACGTTTAGGGGGAGAGGAAGAGGGGGAAGAGGAGAGAGGAAAGAGAAGAGGGAGAGGAAGAGGGGGGAGAGAGGAGGGCGGAAGGGAGGGGTGGCGGATGAATCAATAACTTGCTGGTGGGACGCGCGCGCACGCACACATACACGCACGCACGCACGCACACACACACTGTCACTATCTCCTGTGCGGAAGGCATAAGGAAGTGAATATGAAGAGAGAGAGAGAGAGAGAGAGAGAGAGAGAGAGAGAGAGAGAGAGAGAGAGAGAGAGAGAGAGAGAGAGAGAGAGAGAGAGAGAGAGAGAGAGAGAGAGAGAGCGGTGTAGAGTAAATAATAGGAGCAGGGAGTAAAAATATATGAGCAGCAATAAGCGATGTAAATAATTGAGCGAGGCAGTGAAAATCATGATGACGATGTAAACAAGACAATTTGTGGGGGAGGGCAGATAAATTTAAGAGGAGGAGGAGGAGGAGGAGGAGGAGGAGGAGGAGGAGGAGGAGGAGGAGGAGGAGGAGGAGGAGGAGGAGGAGGAGGAGGAGGAGGCATTATTAGTTCGTAAAAAACATAGCGGAGATGAAGTGCACGTGTGGATATGAGAGAGAGAGAGAGAGAGAGAGAGAGAGAGAGAGAGAGAGAGAGAGAGAGAGAGAGAGAGAGAGAGAGAGAGAGAGAGAGAGAGAGAGAGAGAGAGAATAAAGTTACGTCTGATGTTTGTTGCCTGTAAAATTTTGTTTGAAGAAAGAAAAAAATGGCTTCCCAAACAAACAAACAAACAAATATATATATACACACACACACACACATACACACACACACACACACACACACACAGGAAAGCTTTCGTGTAAACATATTGCTATCAAATTTTTTTCCTACATTTTCTTTCCCAATTTGTTAAAAGTTTGCACTCTGTAGTAAGACAAATAACTGCCTCGCTTTCATCTTCCTCCGACATTCCACACAGAGGAAGAGGAGGAGGAGGAGGAGGAGGAGGAGGAGGAGGAGGAGGAGGAGGAGGAGGAGGAGGAGGAGGAGGAGGAGGAGGAATGTGTGTGTGTGGGTGTGGGTGTGTGTGTTTGT
>NC_087164.1:23527422-23542422 GCF_035594125.1 Scylla paramamosain
AGTAGAACAGATGTGGGTGCGGTGGATAGCTGCTGGGATGAGAATGAGTAGATAAATACGTTGAATAATACGTAAAATGTAATTAAGAAAGAACGCAGGGAAAAAGCAAGCAATTAAATAAGTAAGTACCCGTTGTATTAAGTCAGTCAGTAAGTCAGACAGTAAGAATGTAAGTAGGAAAGACAGTTAGGTAGACAGGTAAGATAAGGCTATGCTATGTGGACCAAGATGGACCAAACTAAGGTAACGTTACGTCATGCTGTATTATGCAAGGTGTGGCAGGAATATACGATAAAATAAGAAAGGCAAGGCATGGCAAGAGATAAGATAACACAAGGGAAAATGAAGCAAGATAAGGTGAAGTAAGAATAACGAAAATTTAAGTTAGTCTATTTTAAGCTAAACTAAGATCAAATCAAATTAAGTTAAACGTAAACACTAAAGGTAAGGTTAAGTTAAGGTAAGTTAAGGTAGAATTAACAATAGCTAAGTTCAGATGCGGCAAGGTCAGGTCATGTAAGCCAAATCAAGGCGGTCAGGTGAGGTAGCGTGTAGACAGTTACGCAGGTGCACAGGTAAGCATGTACGGGATTAATTAAGGAGGAACACAGGTAAGCACTACACGTATAACAAGTAGCTGAGGTGAGCGATGGTAACTATTATTACAATACACCTCAGCGCGGGGCAAAACAGAAAGGAAGTCTTCATGTGACACCTGTTAGTAATAAGAATAAATACAGTGACTTTCCTTTCAACACCTTTCTATAACGTTTTAATATCACGAAGAAAAAAAATAATAATAATCTTGTGAAAAAAAAAAAAATTGTAAAAACGCCGAGCAAAAAAATAGTTACATTATCTTCCCTTCTCCTTTTATCCTTTCTTTTCCCTCCTCCTCCTCCTCCTCCTCCTCCTCCTCCTCCTCGTCTTCCTCTTCCTCTCCTCGTTGTAATTATACATTAATGACGACCAATTTTGCTGAGGAGTGAAGGAGGAAGGGACTAGTCGAGGAAGAGGAAGAGGAGGAGGAGGAGGAGGAGGAGGAGGAGGAGGAGGAGGAGGAGGAGGAGGAGGAAGGCGCACGAGGGGCGGTTAAAAATTGAGGATCATTTCCTTAATATGAGAGAAAAAGACAGGGTGAGGAGGTGGTTAGCGGCACGGAAGGAGGAGGAGGAGGAGGAGGAGAAAAAGGAGGAGAAAATGAACAACAACAACAACAACAACAACAACAACAACAACAACAACAACGGCAAAAAAAGAGAAAAAAAAATATGAAGCCTTAAACTAGAACGCGGACAAAGAAGCAAGAAAATATGTGTAAGAAAAAGGAAAGCGAAAAAAAGCCAAGAAAAAAGAAAACGAGAACAAGACAAAAAAAAAAAAAAAAAAAAGGAAAAGAAGATTAACTGAAAAAAAGAAAGACGTGAAGGAGAACACGGAATAAAAAAAAAAGAAAAAAGAAAAGAAAAAGAAAAAGAAAAAGAAAAAAACGAAAACCAGAACACGGACATAGAAACTGGAATAAAGAATGGAGGAACACACACACACACACACACACACACACACACACACACACACAGTTATGTATGGTTATGTTCCTTCACGAATTTTTGAGCAAGTCATGCACTCAACGACCAGAGAGAGAGAGAGAGAGAGAGAGAGAGAGAGAGAGAGAGAGAGAGAGAGAGAGAGAGAGAGAGAGAGAGAGAGAGAGAGAGAAGATTGCTCAGTTAATTTTCAGACTCCAGTTTGGCGTAAAGTTTCAAGCGAACGGAATCTCTCTCTCTCTCTCTCTCTCTCTCTCTCTCTCTCTCTCTCTCTCTCTCTCTCTCTCTCTCTCTCTCTCTCTCTCTCTCTCTCTTCCCTCGCCTCGTAAAATACTTCCTTTCTTTCCTCACTTCATCCAAATTCACTTTCTTTCTCTTTTTTTTATTTTTATCACGGTACACTTCTCTCCATTTATTCTTCCTTCCTTTCTTCCTTTTTCCCTCCTTCCTTCCTGAGAATTCACGTCTGCCACCTCTCTCTCTCTCTCTCTCTCTCTCTCTCTCTCTCTCTCTCTCTCTCTCTCTCTCTCTCTCTCTCTCTCTCTCTCTCTCTCTCTCACCAACATTCTTTGCTTTTTTTTTCTTTTTGGTCTCTGTCTCTTTCTTTTCCTTTCTTCAACAATATTCTCTCTCCTCCTGCTCCTGCTCTTCTTCTTCTTCTTCTTCTTCTTCTTCTTCTTCTTCCTTCTCCTCCTTTCTCATTTCCATTCTCCTTCGCTTTTTTCTTCCTTCCAGCATTTCTTTTTTTTTTCGCTCTAAGTTTTCTTCTTTTCATCTTCTGACACTGGTTCTCTTTTTTTCTCCTTCTCTATCGTCAATCTCATTTACATCTTTATCTCCCTTTCTCCCTCTTCCTCTTTCTCTTCCTTACTTCTCTTGTTCACTTCCAGTTTTCTCTAAGTTTCTTTCATTTATCTTTATTTTTCTCTTGTTTTTTTCTTTTCTTGTCAAATTTTTTTCCCATTTGTTATTATTTTTTTCATTTTTCTATCTCTTTATCCGCTTGATCTCCTTAACTTGTCTTTTATTGCTCTCTCCTCTTCCTCCTTCTTTCTGTTGCCAATTCGTAGTTCTTTTTTAAATTTCTCGTATTCTCCCTCTTATTTTTTTTCATTTCTTTTACCTCTTCCTCCCTTCCTTTCTTCACTTTTCTCTATCTTACTTGCGTTACCCCTCTACTCCTTTTCCCCCTCTCCTCCTCCTCCTTATTATTATTATTTTTCTTTGCTTTTTTCCTTCCTTCCTTTTCTCTTCCTCATTCTTCGTCGCCATTATTTTCTTTCATCTTCCTTCCTTTCTTCCTCTCCTCTTCCTTGCAACTTCCCACCTTTCATTCTCATTCTTCGTCCTCTCCATTTCGTTTTACCTCCTTCCTTCCTTCCCTCCTCCTCCTCTTCCTCTTTATTTGCCTGAGTCACGTCAAGTCGGCAGCATCTCGTATTATGGTAAGTTCTGTAGACCAATACAGCCGTCGACCAAGTTATATACACGAACTTGGTGACTTGCAAACACTCACTCTCTCTCTCTCTCTCTCTCTCTCTCTCTCTCTCTCTCTCTCTCTCTCTCTCTCTGGATATGTTTTTTTTTTTAATCTATCCTTGTATCTCTGTCTAAATTCATCTATGTATCTATATATCTATGTATTCATCTATCTATTTGTATATATCTATTCATCTACGTATATAATTAATGTCAGTATTAATGGCTATATATTCATCTAAGCATCTATTCGTTCATCTACATGTTAATCTTTATATTCATATGCCAAACTATGTATTCATATGTCTACCCACAGAGTTAACTATTCATTTATTTACCAACATTTGCTCTCTCTCTCTCTCTCTCTCTCTCTCTCTCTCTCTCTCTCTCTCTCTCTCTCTCTCTCTCTCTCTCTCTCTCAAAACACGAAAAACACGCCCAAATTTCTGGCACATGTCAAGAACAAGTTTCGCCGCGCGCTGTTTGCTATCAAAAGCCAAAAAAAAACACCGTCACTACACGAACTACCGTCACAAAACAAATTAATAATCACACACACACACACACACACACGCCTAAATAACGTCCACGCCATGCAAACAGGCGGCAGGATACAACAATTATAGCTTAACGCGTCGTGGGCAATTATGTAATCCAGACTTGAGGCGACACGGAGGCAAACAAATTACTTATAAGTGGTTTGTGATTGCATACTTTTAAAAATCAACATGCATGAACACACACACGCACACGCACACACGTAAAAGGAGGGAAAAAAAGGAAAGAAAAAAAAAAAAAAGGGGGGTGAGGATATAATTTTGTCATCATATACACGTAATTATCACAAAAAAAAAATCTTGACTTTGATAACAGAGGCGGCGCGCATTATAATCAATATAGAAAAAGCACCAGAATATCAAGTCGTGGGTGCCCTTTGCTGGATTATGATTGCAGGGCGAGAGATTATCGTCAATGTTCCTAACCACGACTACTGCTTCTGAATATACGTGATTTTTTGCCATTATTAAAGCTAAGAGAGAGAGAGAGAGAGTGTCCGGGCTTATAATTACACGGTTACTGTTATATATATTTTTTTTTCCCACCTTCATCAGATTAATAAATACATACCTGATGAAGGGTGTTAATCACTCTAACTTAATGATGTGGTAATGACACACGAGAATCATTACGTGGCCGCTGTCAATACACTGCCTGCCAAGCCTTACATCAACTATCACATCATTAAGTAACAGCACAGCGGTCGTTCCCTCCCCACAGTGAAAATAGTTTTACGGTAATGAAGGTTACTGCCTCAAAACACGTACTGATAATAATTCACTCTTTAAATTATATGCTGTGTTTTATATAAGGGTTTTATATAAGGCGGTAGTCAAATGGCTTCTACCAGCTTGCCTTACTAAGTTCTCGTGTTCTTAATTATTTGTCTTTGAAGCTTCAGGAAGAGATCATTAATTTAAATCAGTGAGTGTGTGATTAATGTTTTTTTTTCTTTTTTTTTAATTAAACAACTTTCTCTCTGCACATTCTTGTAACTTTTTTTTTTTTCAATTCAACTCTTTCACAGTTATTTGGTACGAGTTTTCCTTAATCACTAGCCAGTCTAAGCCATCTTTTCTTGTTCTACAGCCACGTCCAACCACTGCACTGGCTAGAAACTGCAAAATCTAGTCTTTTTTATGCCCTTCTTTCTTACAGATGCTTATAAATACTCAATACATTTTTGCTTCTAGCCGAGTAAATACTTATACATCACGGCGAAAGGGTTAAACACACTCTCTCTCTCTCTCTCTCTCTCTCTCTCTCTCTCTCTCTCTCTCTCTCTCTCTCTCTCTCTCTCTGCAATACAGCACACACGTGACCTAAACACACCTGCCACACCCGAACAAGCTGACAAATCATAACTTCAGGCGCAAATTATATAACAAACTCTGAAATTAACGAGACAAGATCAAACACACGCGCAACAAACACAATTAAAATACCGGGAAATAGCAGGAAAGTCAATTACTATTAGAATTCCTCTCTCTCTCTCTCTCTCTCTCTCTCTCTCTCTCTCTCTCTCTCTCTCTCTCTCTCTCTCTCTCTGGTGCAGGAGGAAAGGCAGAGAAGAGAGGAAGGAAGGAAGGAAGGAAGGAAGGAAGGAAGGAAGGAAGGAAGGAAGGAAGGAAGGAAGGAAGGAAGGAAGGAAGGAAGGAAGGAAGGAAGGAAGGAAGGAAGGAAGGAAGGAAGGAAGGAAGGAAGGAAGGAAGGAAGGAAGGGAGGAAGGGAAAGTGAGGAATAATGGGAAAGAATACAGGAAAGAAAGGAGGAAGAGAAAAAGATAAGAAAAGAAAAAGAAAAAGAAAAAAGACAAAGAACGACAGACAAACAGGAAGAAGTAAATTAAATCACGGGATAAAGAAGGATAAAAAAAAAAAACAGAAAGCAGAAAAATAAGATTAAGAAAGAATAAAAAAAGAAAACAGAAACAAACACGTCAGAGAGAGAGAGAGAGAGAGAGAGAGAGAGAGAGAGAGAGAGAGAGAGAGAGAGAGAGAGAGAGAGAGAGAGAGAGAGAGAGAGAGAGAGAGTTTGGCCAGGTTGTAAAGTAGAAACACACCAGCAATTCAGATAGTCGCATCAATAGTTAGGATTATATTAACACCAGGACAGGACGCCGGATTTGTTAACACTCCATAAAACTTTACACCTCTCTCTCTCTCTCTCTCTCTCTCTCTCTCTCTCTCTCTCTCTCTCTCTCTCTCTCTCTCTCTCTCTCTCTCTCTCTCTCTCTCTCTCTCTCTCTCTGGTTCCTAATTTTCTTTGCCTTTCGTTCTCAATAATATGCTTAAAAGTTCTCTATTTTTTTCTCTTTTTCTTCTTTTTCTTTTTCTTTATTTATCTGGTTCACATTTTTTCTTTTTTCCTTGATTCCTTAACTTTTTTTCTTAATTTTCTGTGTTTTCCTCCTTTTCTCTTCTTTATTTTTCTGTGTTGTTTATTTATTTTTTTAAATCTTTTTAGTCCTATCCTCTTTCTTTCTTTCTTCCTTCCTTCTTTCCTTCCTTTTTTTCTTTTCCCCATTCTTTAACTTCTTCCTCATTTCTTCCTTTTTCAACTCCTTCCTTGCAAACTTGACCTTCTTTATCCAACTCCTGTCTTTTTCTTTCTTTCAAACCGCTATTTCTTTTACTTCCCCCTCTTCTTCCTTCCATCCTTCCATTTCTATTCCTTCCTCCCTTCTAGCTTCCCATATCTCTTCTTACCCTTGTCTACACTCATCTTCCCCATATTTTCCACCTATCTCATTCTTCCCTTCCCCAGCCATCCTCACTTTCCCTATTCATCCACAACGACAGACCCACACCCACCCACCCAACGTGATCAGGGTAAATTAAGGGTGCAGGGTGATGGTGAGGAAGGGAATGGTGTGCAGGGAAGGAAATGGAGAGGGGAGCAGCAATGAAGGGCTAGGAATGCCTCGTGTTGTTGTTTAATCGCTTGCTACTACAATTGCTACTGCTACTACTACTATTACTACTGCTACTACTATTACTACTGCTACCGTGACTTCTACCACCACTGCTGCTAATGATGGGAACATGGACACCAGCTCTTCCGCCAGCACACAGTTAGCTAATTAGCAGACAAACACGTCAATCAAGCAGTCAGTTAACTAATTAGCTAGCAGGCCATAAGGATCAGTCAACTCTAATCAGTCAACTAGTTAGCCAGACGATCGTTTATTCAGTCAAGCTACTACCCATCTACCCAATCTGTAGCTAACAAGTCAGTCTGTCAGTCAACCAACCAGTTAGTGTCAGTTAACCAGTCAGTCGGTCAGTTAAGCAGTCAAACAACCAGTTAACCAGCCAATTAACCAGTCAGCCATTAAGTTAACCACTCACCCAGCCAATCAATTAACCAGTCACCCAGCCAATTAGTTAACCAGTCACCCAGCCAATCAGCTAACCAGTCACCCAGCCAATTAGTTAACCAGTCACCCAGCCAATTAGTTAACCAGTCACCCAGCCAGTTAACCACCCCGTCACTTCGCCAGCCAGCCAGCCAGCCACACACACACACGGCACAAAAGGAAGCACTGACCACCACCGCAAATAAACAACATGAAAACACCACTTTGTCTTTCCTTTGTCTTTTGTTCCTACATGCATTACCTAAACTTTATGTCTTGTCTTGCGTGTGTTTCACCACTTCGCTCTTTCTGTCTTTGTGTTCTAACGACCTTTATTTTCTTACTGTGTCTCGTGTGATTCTGAAGAGATTTTATTTATTGTCTTTGCACTTATTTTAGATATTTTTTCTTTTATGTCAAGAGTAAATATTGTAAAATGGATAGGAAACTCTATTTTCTTCTTTCTCCTCCTCCTCCTCCTCCTCCTCCAAGGTTATTTACAAACTTGGCAACAAACTACCACGTCTCCAGCATTACGTGGGGACATGATGCAGGTCTCGCAACTTGTGAAATAAATTTAACATCGACCAACTCAAACTTGGGGGAACCTGAGACGGGCGGAGCGAGCGTGGCGGTGACAAGAAGCAGCGATGTGCACGGTGACGCAAAGGACACTCTCTCTCTCTCTCTCTCTCTCTCTCTCTCTCTCTCTCTCTCTCTCTCTCTCTCTAACACCTCACACATACACACATACAACTGCTAACACCTTTTATCCTTTTCGTCACCTCCAAACCAATCACTAATTTTCAAGTCACCGCTAAAGATACGTTCAAACACATTCTCTCTCTCTCTCTCTCTCTCTCTCTCTCTCTCTCTCTCTCTCTCTCTCTCTCTCTCTCTCTCTCTCTCTCTCTCTCTCTCTCTCTCTCTCGTCTCCCTTACCCTCCCTTCCCCGCCCTTACCTGGCTAGCTGATCAATTAGACGTGCAGGTGACGGGACGCGCGGCCGCCCCATCCCTCTCTATTAACATACCTGTCCCCGGGAACACGGCGCATCATTAGCGGGCTTGTTGAGGCGGCCGTCAGATGAATATTGATAAACACAGATAATGGTGCTTCAGTGGGCGGCCCTTCCCTGCTCCACGCCCACCGAGGGAGATAAACGAGAGAGAGAGAGAGAGAGAGAGAGAGAGAGAGAGAGAGAGAGAGAGAGAGAGAGAGAGAGAGAGAGAGAGAGAGAGAGAGAGAGAGAGAGAGAGAGAGAGAGAGAGAGAGAGGAATGTAGTACTGCACCCCATCTACTCAAGGCTCCTTCCCCTCCTTCTCTCTCGTCAGTCAATCGTTACAAGTCGTTCTGAAAGGCGAGCAGTAACTGTCCCACTTGAGCAAGACGGCGGGGTGTGTGGCAGATGAAAGACCGCACTTGACGCTCCTCAGAGATATGGTTTACATCCTCTAACTTTTCTAAGGGAGAGTTATAGATGGCAATAGCGTGGCCAGTGGGTGTGTTACAGACCTTCCCAGCCTCGTCAGCAGTCAGGCATGCAGGCACCGGACACCATACCTGAGGAAATGGAAAGGTATATTGAGAAACGGGACATGAAATTTGAGGTTCTTTATACTGCATGTGATAAAATAGCACTCTATTCAAATGTCGTTGTGTAGTTGTTGTTTTTTAAGAGATTTTAATGCAGAAGAGGAAGAGGGAGTGGAGAAATGATAATTACATTTTTCCCTGCATAAATAACCACTTCAACATTTAATTCAAGTGCAAAACAGGAAGACAAAACTCTTACGTAGTGAAACAAAAACCAATATTTTCTTTTTTCTTCTTTTCTCTTGTACTTCATTATCCTCCTCCTCCTCCACTTTCCTCCTCTTTCTCCTTTTTATAAACGACCCCAAAAACACCTCTCTCTCTCTCTCTCTCTCTCTCTCTCTCTCTCTCTCTCTGATGATGACACGATGGCAGGACATACACAATTAAAAAAAAAAAAAAAAGGTCAGACAAGCGAGTCCTGACACGCTTGAAAAACGCTGCATTAAGCCATCAACAACGAGACCAGCATTAAACAGCAGCAGCCACAGCAAGGGAGGTCAGCTGTCAGTCAGTCCAAACGGGAATATGAAGACTGACGTGAAGCGATGAGTATTATTATGATTTTAGTTAACCGTGAAGGGAGAAAAATGGGAGGAGGAGTGGATGGTTGGATGATAAAAATTAAACATGTATTATAATGATGGAAGGTTGCAAAGGGGGGGAAAAAGGGGTGGGGGGAAGAAAACAAGGAAAAAAAAATTGAATGTACATTATGGTGATGGATGGAAAGCTCAAGGGAAAGGGAAATCAGGGTACAAGGGAAAGAAATGACAGTATTTGACTGTATTATAGTGAATGTTTGAGGGAAATTGAAGGGAAAAAGGAGGGAAAAAAAGGGAAAACCATGTACATTTTGCTGACGGAACACGAGGAGGAAAAGTAAAACAAATGACGAAATAAAAGAGGAAAAACTGGTTGTATATTACGATGATGGAGACTTGGGAGGAAAAAAATAAAGGAGAAAAGAGGAAAAATGAAAAATGTAGCGTCACGAACGACGGAACATTGTGAAAACGAGAGAGAGAGAGAGAGAGAGAGAGAGAGAGAGAGAGAGAGAGAGAGAGAGAGAGAGAGAGAGAGAGAGAGAGAGAGAGAACTTCCTGCCTCTTTTCTGCCCCTCCCTAACATTTCCTACGACTTCTGCTGTTACAAAAGAAAAATATGAAGACACCAAAGCTAAACTGAACTGAAAACACCATAAAAATCTTCCTATCGTAGTTTTTTTTTTCAGTAGAGCGAAAATTAAACGTGTTCTTTTCTTTCTTTTCTCGTGTGTGTGTGTGTGTGTGTGTGTGTGTGTGTGTGTGTGTGTGTGTATACATGAATGAATAATAAATATATGAATAAATAAGTAATGAATGCACCAAAAGTTTTATTCATTATGACAGGCATTCACTCAACCAAACAACACGCAACACAGCGAAGACATTTAACTACCTGATAAGCTAAATTATTCAATACTTCAACCTACATTAACATTGACATTATCATCTCTCTCTCTCTCTCTCTCTCTCTCTCTCTCTCTCTCTCTCTCTCTCTCTCTCTCTCTCTCTCTCTCTCTCACCTAAATACTTCAAACTCACTCAACGATATCTTTCTTATTCTTTCTTTTATTTCTTCCTTTTGTTTTTAGTTCAATAATACAGTAACAACCTAAACATTTACCTACTCCAATAATTCATCCTTCATTAACATTAAAATCATCTATCCTTTATTTTTAGGTCCAAGAATATAATGAGCTGATAATGATAGCAATGACCGTGACGACGCTGACTCCTTTACAGCATTCAGGCTCACTCAAGTCGAAACCACATCATTACTGCTTATTTTCCTTGTTTTTCTGTAAGGGGAAGAGAGACGGGGGATAATTCGAGCAGGAATGTTAAGTTTCTCTCCTCCTTACAAGGACACGTTGGGGAGTGAGGCGGCAGCTTGGCGTGAAGAGATGGACTTGATTCCGGACCCAGTTACGCAACCAATCTTATTAGGAAGGGGACTTGACTGATCTGGGCGCACGAGAAAGAGTTAAATTGAAGTGGGGAGGTGGCACGATGACACGGAAGGAGATGGTTACAGAATAAGTTTCGGGTGCAGACAGGCTGAATCAGACAAGAGCAGAGCAGGGCAGAATTATACTCGTACAAGACAGAATGTGACGAGGCAGCGAGAACTGAAGGGGTACATTTATAGACAGGAATAAAGATGTTTAGAGTTATATTACAGGAACAGAGACGGACACAATAGGAAAGATGGTATGAACTGAAACAGGTAAAGGTAGAATTAGGCAGATGAATACAAAGAGTAACTCAGCAGGAACATAAACAGACAAACAAACAAAACAGGAGGATAAAACAGAAGCCAAGACGGTAAGAATTTAGGCGGAAAATGAATTACGCAAAAAAATATACAGTTACAAAATAATACAGAACTGAGATTGGTGAAAATTAAACCTTTCTAACTTCATTCCTTTCTTTCACATCTTCAAAGGCATCGCTACCAAACATATCCTCATCGGGAGCCAAAAGTTACGAAAAAGCTTCAAAACTGGAAATGCCGTCGGTGCAAACAAGCCAAACACAATCCTTTCATGCAAATCTCACTTCTAGCATTACAGACACTCGCCCTGAGAACCCCACGATCCACTGAGACACGTTTGTATATTTATGCAGCTTTAACTTGTTTCTTGCCAATCACTCCGCCTGGGTTTAACTTGTATACGTGTTGAGTAATGCAAAAAAAAAAAAAAGAAAGAAAGAAAGAAAGAAATAGAAAGAAAGAAAGAAGGAAAGAAAGAAAAGAAAAAAAAGTTACGTTCGCATTAATTTCCGAGTCTTATCTCAATATTTTTTTCTCTCATATTTTTCTCTTAACAAGCTGTAGTAAAAATTATTCCGGTTTCCAATAGAGCTCTCATAATTATAGTTAGTGACTTTTTTTCCTTTTTTTTCATTCTAAGCAACGTGGAATATTGTTCGCAAAGAGAGAGAGAGAAAGCACACACACACACACACACACACACACACACACACACACACACACACACACACACACAAACTAAAAGAAAAGTTTATTTTGTGCCTGTTAAAACTACACAACAATTTACGAGACTGTAGTAAAAACAATAAATAAATAAATAAATAAATGTATCAGAAATCCTACGTGATTATGAAAAAAATAAAAATTGTTAAGCAGTTAAGAAGTTAAAATAATGATGTAATGAGCGAAAAAAAGATAAAAAAAAAAAAAGGAGAGAACAAGAGTTTAATTTCATAATGGCTACACTGCAGAAATATTAGACTCTGTAGTGCATGTCTAAAAAATTTATACGTTATTATGTTATAAAAAAAAGTGTAACAGTGAGCCAGTTAATGTGAAAAGTAACAATGAGAACACTAATCATCTCTGACCTTTAAAATTAGTGCTCTAGAAAACCCGAAGCGCTTTAAAACATCAGCAAAAAGCGCCGACTGATTGATTGCCTTTCCTGTCTGTGCACACCTGCGTGACACAGGTGTGGAGGAGGGGAGGGAAGGGAAGGGTGAGGTGCGAGTAAGTGGCGAGCATTCAGGTGCAAGAGTAAGAAGGGAAGATGAATAATGAGAATAATGTAAAATAATTGAAAAGTAACAGAAAAGTAACAAAAAAGCAGAATATTTAATTATCTATCATCATGTAAGAGTGAATATGCTCTCTCTCTCTCTCTCTCTCTCTCTCTCTCTCTCTCTCTCTCTCTCTCTCTCTCTCTCTCTCTCTCTCTCTCTCTCTCTCTGTTCGACTCTTGACCAGCAGGGGCACAGGAAACGCAGGTAACAGTGCAGGTGTTTATTCACAGAAGGTGTGAACAGAAGGCTGGAGGTAGGTGATCTCCCGGCGCCAGGCCGCGCACTTCAACTTAACACTTATGACTGAAGCCCTAGCTCGTTCACTCATACACGTATTCATGCCTCACACAAGTCTCGCTCATTCACTCGTTCACACAACTAGCTAACAACCACACACCTCCCCCGAGACATAAGGAAGATTCCTTATCTTTGTTATGGCTACCGTAACACATGAAACAAAGTTACAATGATTGAAGTACAGAAAACACGGTACATATACACAAAACAAACACAGCGTACAATGAACACGTACGACTAATCGTAGGTGCTACGGTGCCACCGCACCTGCAGTCGTCTCGGCTCCCTACGCTGTCGGCTGCTTCGACGCTCTGGTTGCTCTCGGCCACGGTGTGCCCCGTTACCCTGATGCTCCGGGCTGCCGGGATGGTGGTGTTCCTCGTGACCCTGATGCTGAAGCGCTGCACCGCCATGAGCGGTGTGCTGCTCGACAGGAAGGGGAGCAAGAGGTCTGTGTGGGCGTAGGTGTCTTCTATTACGCCACATCACGCGACCGCTGCCCATCTTGATGAGGTAGTCTCTCCTTCGCCCAACAGCCACGATGACACCCAGGCGATCCCAGAGGCCTGTCGTGTGATCTTGAACGTCGACGTGGCCACCGAGGTGCAGGAGAGGAAGAGTACGGGCGGACGCGTCGTGGCGAAGTTTCGCTTTCTTCCTCAGTCGCTCTGCCTTGGCGTCGCACTCATCAGCAGCGCGCTGCCACTGCTGAGCGTATGAGCGATGATGAGCCGGGACACAGGACCTCATAGGATGACCGAAGAGGACTTGTGCTGGTGATCGCCCTTCCGCCCTCGGAGTGTTGCGCAGTTCCAGCAACCCGCGAGCGAACGCATCCTCGTCCAGGTGTCCCTGCTGTGTGGTCGTGAGGATCAGCTTCTTCACGGACTTGACCGCTGCCTCGGCGTGACCATTGGAGCGTGGATAATGAGGTGAAGATACACGATGCTCCACCCCCATCGAGCCAGGAAGCGCCGTACCGATGAAGAAGTGAACTGCGGTCCACCGTCAGTCCTCAGGAGAACAGGCACGCCCGTGTCGGCGAACACACCCCGAAGGACACGAACGAGCTGATCAGCCGATGCTGGACGTGAGCATGCAGACACGTGAGGCCACCCAGACAAGCGATCTACATACACGAGGTATGTACGGCCTGCTGCGTGGAAGTAGTCTGCAGAAACTGACTCAAACACCCTGCTGGGTGTGTCCGTGTCCTGCCAGAGAGGTTCGTTGGCTTGGCTTGGTAGGAGTGGACGGCATAGTGAGCATCCAGAAACGACGTTCTCAACGTCTCTGTCCATACCAGGCCAGTACACCGTTTGTCGGGCCCGTCGCTTGGTGCGCTCCATCCCCTGATGACTGTCATGGAGTCGCTCTAGTGTTTCTCGGCGGAGGCTGTGAGGAATAAGAAGCCTCGGCCCGTAAACCACCAGGTCGTCGTCTACGGCCAGCAGACTGCGCACCGGCCAGTACGTACGCAAGCGGTGATCGAGGTCGTGGCAATGATCAGGAAGCCCTCGATGATGACGTTCTTGAGCAAGCAGTACTCCCCGTCTCTTGCTGCTGCGGCACGTACCATTTCCACAGTCTGATCCTGGAGTGGTGCTAAGCGGACGCCGTCCTCATTGGTGGCAGATAACGCTGAGATGACCGCTGAGTGGAGAGGGTCGAGGTCACCAGAAGTAGCAGCGTCGTCTGTCAACTCGATGGCCATGGATCCACCAGCCATTGCACGTAAACCTTCCTTTGCTTCGAAGGCGCTGGGAAAGGCCTTGATCACAGCAGCAGCGTGCCCCGCACGCTGCTGTGGCGGGTCGTAGGAATGAGGCCAGCTGATCACTTCTGTGGGCGTAGATAGAGGTGGCTGCGAGGCGGTCGGGTACTTGATGGAGCTGTTGCCGGTGCGCTGTTCTTCCCTGCGTAGCGGTCGGATTTGAGCCGGAAAATCTTCGGGGAGGATTCCGAGAGCGATGGAATCGTACCAGCTAAGCAGCGCCCCCTTCACCTCCTTCACCACGCTCACAACAGTCTCAGCTTCCCTGTCGCCCAGTTGCAAGTGCGACGAGAAAGTTCCTACACAGGTGAGGGGGTGATTACCGGCAGCATAAAGTCCATCACCATCAGCGGGCGCCAAGCTGGAGGGCGGGATTCCAAGGAGGTGTTGCCGTGTCGAGGCCAATAACGGTCGTTTCGGCCCCAGAGTCAGGAGTCCACGTAATCTTGTCTCTTCCAGCGGGATGTGTGGCGGTAATGAGCACCTGGGGCGCAGGTCGTGCCGTCACCGTCTTTGTGTATACGCCTGATAAGAGCTGGTATACACTGGCACTGGCTCCCCGCCTCGGGCCTGCACCGCGATGAGGAGAGACAGTTGAGGAACTCCCTCGAAGCTCCTCGTCGTTTCCCTCACTGTCTGCTGACATACACTCGCAAAATGCCCTCTTTTCCCGCAGTTACGACACACTTTATCTATTGCCTGGCATCCCCTTTTGTCACTGCGACAATCTTTGCCACAACGATAACAGCCCGTGGGGCTTGAGCCCCGAAACTGCCCTTCCTGTA
>NC_087164.1:23544922-23559922 GCF_035594125.1 Scylla paramamosain
CCAGGAATCGATACCAGCCTGGCGTGGCCGCAGCCAAATATAATCTCCGGCCAATGCGTCAGCGCCTGCTTGGTATCGCCCCAGGGAGGCTATGGCAGATTTGTCAGGCAGGGAGCCAGGCGCTGGGGCGGCCCTGCCCCATGGGGCCGGCCAAGCAGGGGCCAGGCACCCCTTCACTCGCTGTGCGCATCCCTTCACCCACCAGGGTGGAAACACACCCACTGGGGACCCGCCGATCACACCTCCTGCCTGCACACCACCACGCATGACAGCCTCCCCCGCCCAACCCGCCCACCCCCGGCCGCGGCACCACACCGCCACTTGCTCTTTGTGTCGATGCCACCACCCTGCCCCCAACAGCATCCCCACGCGCGCAGGGACCAACACACACACACACACACACACACACACACACACACACACACACGTCACGTCCACAACTTTTAACAACCTCATCATAACAAAGCCAAGAGCTCTTCTCTGCACTCCACATTCCACGTCTCTTTCCAATAAATCTCCAGACACTCCTTCTACTACCACTCCTGCTGCTCCTCCTCCTCTCACTCTCCTTTCCCCAAGGCGCCCACCCGCACAACTTTTACACACTAAACATTCCAAAAATGTTGGCTGAACCTCGCTGAAACTTATATTGCAGACATTCTTACAGACTCCCTTCACCCAAGCTTTCCTCGTCGCTGAAATCTCACGTTATCTTCGCTCGGGGGTCACGAGCAAACGCCCAATGCATTTTTATCCTTCTTACTCATGCAAAACAATGCCCTCCCGCCTCGCCTCTTCAATATATACCTACGCTAGGAAGAAAAGAGAGAGACGTGTGTGCGGGAGAAAGAGAAAGACGGAGGGATACTCGTATGTGTGAGAGAAGGATTATGTGAGAGTTTTTATCCCTCTTAATCATGCAAAACACTACCATCCTGTCTCGCCTTTTCAATATACTCGTATATATATCCTTGCTAGGAGAGAAGGAAGAGAGAAAAGAGCGCGAGGTGAAAGAAAGAGAGGGATATGTGTGAGAAAGAGAAACAGATATGTGAGAGAGAGAGAGAGAGAGAGAGAGAGAGAGAGAGAGAGAGAGAGAGAGAGAGAGAGAGAGAGAGAGAGAGAGAGAGAGAGAGAGAGAGAGAGAGAGAGAGAGAGAGAGAGAGAGAGAGAGAGAGAGAGAGAGAGAGAGAAAGGTGAATGGATAAATATAGATAGATAAATGGACAGGTCCTGTGTTTGTGTGGAGCTGCAAACAAGAGGCAAAAATGAAGCGGTGTCTCTGTGTCAGATGGAATATTCCAGCAGGGGGAGCAAGGACACGGGGAGGGACAAGCCACGCCCATGCCTTCTGCAGGAGGACGCGCGACAGGGGAAGGGTGAGGCCAAAAAGATAGATACGTATCAGCAAGGGGGAGGGAGGGTACAGGAAGGCTGCAGGGAAGGACGAGGAGGGGAAACTGAAGGTACTGCCAAGAGAAAAGAAGCTTAAAATAAATACAGAGTAACACAAATTGAAGAAAAAAATCTAAAAACTAACAATTCTCTAACAGAACAAAAATATGTGTGGCTGCAAAACAAATACAATAATATACACAACCCTCGTGCACAACTGTTGCATTCTTTGAGCAGTGCGGCAGTTTGTAATCGTTCATATCATATATAAGAGCCTTTGTCAGCTTTCAGAGAATGTTTGAATTGTTCACAATAGAATTAATATTTTGTTATACCTTTGATGTTGCAGGTAAATCTGAAAAATGCACGCACTAAATATGCGAATCGTCAAAAGTGTGTTTGTCATTTTTCCCTTTACGGCAAAATTGAATGTCGAAGCATATGCAGCCATTACACGTTAAATAAAACTGAAACTAATACCTTTACTCCTTTAATGTAAAACTCATTGTGTAAAAATTTAATACTCTTACTTAAACTCCACCGATTCCAAGCATTAAACATTGGTGCAACAATATTCCCTGCCCAGTGACGCACAAAACGTAAATGAACGGCGGCTCCAATACACCACTTCCCTTGATATGACAGCAATTCGAGCACGGTGACGGCTAGGAAATGTGACGTACGCTCTCAAAGGTCACGCATCACTAAAATACCTTTCATATCAGCAAATCATCCAATGCTGCCACCATAAACACGTTTTTTAATACTACCACGCGATCAAACACGGTTAAAACGCGCTGGCTTAACTTTATCGCACAACAGCTTACTGCAATCCGGACTGATAGCAGGGCAGGAGGATGAGGCCGAAGGAGGAGGGTTGCAACTGACAGGGAGAGGAGGTAAGTAATGACAAGAACATAACTGACGAGGAGGCAGGAAGGTACAAGCAAGGAATGAGGAAAAGACTTGCAGGGGGAAAAAAAAGGGAAGGAACTGACAGGGAAAAGAGGAAGATACAGCCACAGGGAGAAGAAAGTTTTGATAGATGAAGAAGGTACAGCAAAGGGAATGAAGAGAAGATAGGGGGGAACAGGTACATGTACAAGAATGTGAAGGCACTGGTAAGGAAAAAATGATACAAAGCGAAGTGGAGGAAAAAAAAAGGAAAAAAAAAAGAACAGTTGGGCGTTATGAAAAGAAAATAAAGAGAAAAAGAAAAATCGTTGAGAAAAATAACACGATTCAGTGAACATTCTGATTCCAAGAAATTCTGGTGAAACAATTTTTTTTTCTATTTATAGGAAAGCGAGGAAAATGTGAAGAGAATATAAAGAGAAAAAAAGAGAAGAGAAGAGAAGAGAAGACGAGGAAAAATAACAACAACAACAACAACAACAACAGCAACAAGCAACAACGAAAAAAAAAGACATCAGAAAACACAGACAGCAATCACAACGACAATAACAAACAAAGTAATGGCAGTTAGGGGCACCAAAAACCATGAATTTCAGTCTTCAGAAGGGGAAATACAAGAAAAGGTGTTAAGATGAGAGAGACAAGTGGTGCCCTGGGGGGTGGGGGGAGGGACTGACGGCTGTCGCGTGGGGGAACGAGGGGACTGAGAGGGGAAATAGAGGGGAAAGAAACAGGGAGAGAAAAAGAGGAAGGAAGAGGTAGGGTTTAAGGGGAGAAAGAGAGGAGGTACCCAAGAATTAGTAATGAATAGCAGAGAGAGAGAGAGAGAGAGAGAGAGAGAGAGAGAGAGAGAGAGAGAGAGAGAGAGAGAGAGAGAGACCTTACCCTATTGATTCGAGAGAGAGAGAGAGAGAGAGAGAGAGAGAGAACCTTACCCTATTGATTCGAGAGAGAGAGAGAGAGAGAGAGAGAGAGAGAGAGAGAGAGAGAGAGAGAGAGAGAGAGAGAGAGAGAGAGAGAGATCAATTCCCGTGCTTGCTCTTACTAATTGTTTTCCTTGGAGTCTTTTTACCGCCATTCCAGAACCTCTCTCTCTCTCTCTCTCTCTCTCTCTCTCTCTCTCTCTCTCTCTCTCTCTCTCTCTCTCTCTCTCTCTCTCTGGAACGTTCCACATGCAACCGTTGAACAGTGAGGAGGAGGAGGAGGAGGAGGAGGAGGAGGAGGAGGAGGAGGAGGAGGAGGAGGAGGAGGAGACACATTTTTGTCCTCATTTTCCTTCTTTTGTCATTATCATTCATATTTATTTTCCTCCCTGTCGCTATCATTGTTTTCGTCCTCCTCCTCCTCCTCCTCCTCCTCCTCCTCCTCCTCCTCCTCCTCCTCCTCCTCCTCCTCCTCCTCCTCCTTCGCTTCCTCCTGCCATCCCCTGTGGTGTGTATGCTATTTAGTACATGTATGTGTGTATGTATGTATGTATGTATGTATGTATGTATGTATGCATGCATGTATACGCACAGGCCGCCTCTTTGTGTACGTTGATCCGCAAGATGATGTGTACATGAAAGTGGACGGTGTTTGCTGAGACAACAAAACCTTGTGTACACAGACCCAGGCGCCGCCAGGAACCGCCAAGTACTGCAGGAGTGTGTGTGTGTGTGTGTGTGTGTGTGTGTGTGTGTGTGTGTGTGTGTGTGTGTGTGTGTGTGTGTGTGTGTGTGTGTCCTCTACTATTCATCTATTCTTTTCTTTAAATTCTACTCCACCTTCTACTTCTTCAATTTTCTTCCTCCTTTTCTATTTTTCATATTCTCCTTTTCTACTCTTTAAATTCTCTTCCCCCCTCTATTATTCAAAATCTTCTCCTTTTCTTTTATTCTTCAAGTTCTCCTGCTCCTCCTCCTCCTCCTCCTCCTCTTCTCTACTCATTTTTTTTTCCCTTCACTGGTATTATCATGTTCATCTCTATTCTTCATCTTCCCTTCCTCTTCCTCATTATCATCAGTATCATCTTCCTCTCTGTTCATCAATTTTCTTCTTTTTCTTTGCCATACTCCTCCTTCCTCTTATCTCATCTCCCCTATCTTCTTTCTTCCCTACTCTTATCTTTTCCTCTTTTCCTCTTTTCCTCTTGTTTTGTTTTCTTTTTTTTTTCATTTCTTTCCTTCTCTCTTTAATTCTTCCTTCTTCTTTTTCTCAACACTTTTCTCTTTCCTCTATCTATCATTTCATTCCGTTCTTACTGAGAGACAGGAGAGAGAGAGAGAGAGAGAGAGAGAGAGAGAGAGAGAGAGAGAGAGAGAGAGAGAGAGAGAGAGAGAGAGAGAGAGAGAGAGAGAGAGAGGGCGTTACCTGAGTCTCACCTGGCAAACATTTACTCGCCATAAATAACCTTAGACATCAAACAATACCTCAGCGTGCCCACACCTGCCAAACACACCCGTCATACACCCAAACACCCACACACCTCTCTCTCTCTCTCTCTCTCTCTCTCTCTCTCTCTCTCTCTCTCTCTCTCTCTCTCTCTCTCTCTCTCTCTCCTAACCACCTGAACTAAACTAGACTAAACTAAGCCAACTTCACGTCTCCCTCAAATAGAACATAATTATGGTCTCTCTCTCTCTCTCTCTCTCTCTCTCTCTCTCTCTCTCTCTCTCTCTCTCTCTCTCTCTCTCTCTCTCTAACCTAACCTAACTTAACCTAACCTAACCTAGTCTAACCTAACCTCTTTCTTACACACAAAAAAGCAAGTCTCTCTCTCTCTCTCTCTCTCTCTCTCTCTCTCTCTCTCTCTCTCTCTCTCTCTCTCTCTCTCTCTCTCTCTCTCTTACAAGCCAGTGTATGCAAGGGGGAATCAGAGAGAGAGAGAGAGAGAGAGAGAGAGAGAGAGAGAGAGAGAGAGAGAGAGAGAGAGAGAGAGAGAGCAGTAATTTGCACCCCACACAGCCCCGGCAGCTCAGGGATTACAGTAATGACCCGCCTAATATCATCATTACTCTCCCAGGTTACTATAATAAAGCTCCCTCTCCCTCTCCCTCTCTCTCTCTCTCTCTCTCTCTCTCTCTCTCTCTCTCTCCTCGACTAGATCTTTCTCTTTTTCTTCTTTTGTTATTACTTTGTGTTGTTTTTTTAATGCATTTTTTCACTGGATAACTTATTTATTCATTTATTTTTTGGTAGGGAGAGAGAGAGAGAGAGAGAGAGAGAGAGAGAGAGAGAGAGAGAGAGAGAGAGAGAGAGAGAGAGAGAGAGAGAGAGAGAGAGAATGTGTTCTTTACTTACCTTCTTTAACCTCTCTCTCTCTCTCTCTCTCTCTCTCTCTCTCTCTCTCTCTCTCTCTCTCTCTCTCTCTCTCTCTCTCTCTCTCTCTCTCATTCACGCAGATATATAAATACTACATTTGCATTCCCTTTCCGATTAGTAATACAACTGGTTTTACTTTTTCCTCCTCCTCCTCCTCCTCCTCCTCCTCCTCCTCCTCCTCCTCCTCTTCTTCCTTCTGCAACTAATCACAAGTAATCAAAAGGATCTTCTACCCTGAATACATTTAATTGGTCGTGTTTATGAGCTTCGTAATCTGTAGTTAATTTACCTTGTGGAGGAGGAGGAGGAGGAGGAGGAGGAGGAGGAGGAGGAGGAAGGCCGTTCATCGTATGTTTACTTTTGGATCAAAGAAGACTGTCGTGGTGTAAACAAGAGAGTAAATAATGTTTCTCTCTCTCTCTCTCTCTCTCTCTCTCTCTCTCTCTCTCTCTCTCTCTCTCTCTCTCTCTCTCTCTCTCTCTCTGCTTCCTTTGTCTTCGCGAACAACAGCAAAGGGAATAAAAGAAAGGAAGTCAATGGGCAGTGAGGGATGAATAGAAGAGAGAGAGAGAGAGAGAGAGAGAGAGAGAGAGAGAGAGAGAGAGAGAGAGAGAGAGAGAGAGAGAGAGAGAGAGAGAGAGAGAGAGAGAGAGAGAGAGAGAGAAAGAATATTACAACAGAGAACACTTGAATACAATTACAAAACATTAACATAAGACAGAAGAAAAAGAAGAAGAAGAAGAAGAAGAAGAAGAAATAAATAAATAAATAAAGAAGGAAAAAAAGAAGAAAGAAAAAAAACACGGGGATTTAAACGTACACACATATAAGGAAAGGTAAGAAAATAGGGAGAGTAGAATGAAGAGGGAGAGAGAACGAAGAAGGTAAGGAGAGAGTGACGAGAGGGAGAGATGAGGGAGGGAGGGAGGGAGAGAAGGAGAGAAACAAACACTCCTACATGCAATCTCCAGAGATCGCTCGTGCTAATTTATTGTTCCTCGTTTTTGCTTTAAAAGTTCCATGATTTTCAACTCAACCCTCAAGGGGAAAAAGTGATTGTGTTAGGGGGGAGGGAGGGAGAGAAGGTGGAGGGTTCAGGGAAGGCGGGAGGGAGAAAAGGAAGGGAGGTGGAAGGTTTGGTTGGGGAGGGAGGGATGAGAGGAGATGGGGGAAGGTGGGGGGTGGAGGGTTCAGGGGGAAATGGAGGGAAGGAGGGAGCATGGGACGGTCTGACGGAGGGAAGCAGTGAGACAAAGGAAGAGAAAGAAATTGGAGAGAAAAAAAGAAGAAAATAGAAAACTTTCAGCCATTTATCTTCCTCACACACACACACACACACACACACACACACACACACACACACACACACACACACACACAAGGATAAATTTCAAAACACGTACGCTTATTCATACATACATACATACATACATACATACATACATACATATATGGATATCCACTCACCCCACAAGATAACATAAATTCTCCTATGACAAGTACCTGGAATGATTTATTTATCAAGATTATCAATGATCATTAGCATTGCACCTTGGGATCGAAAACCTGGCGGGAACTGGCGGAAACTGAAGTGCTCGAGCAAGAACAGACGACACACATGACTGAAAAGTGGCCTGTTATATAAACTAATATTATATCCGACATTTAATGCACTCTAATATAAAAGAACTTGAGAGGAAAATAATAACAGAGCGATAACGAAGACTTGGTATACAGAACCTGCCAAAAATATGCGCTCTAATGTAAACGTTGAAGGCATGAAGGGAAGGCACTGGATGTGTAAAGGGCAAAACGTGCAATTAAAGGACACAGCCAAGTTTCCTTTACTCAGTTCAGGTCGAGCGGACACACACACTGGCTGGGCTGCGAGACACAAAGGTGGAGCAAACCCGCCGTGAGTGTTTGAGAATAGAATGTTTGTGTGAGGAAATACAAACTGTGTGACGGGTTGTTGTGTGAATAGCGAGTACGTGTCACTGGGGGGGGGGGTTAAAAGATTAGATAAGGTTATGGACAGCGGTGATGGATGGGCTTAAAGATATGGAGGATTTAAACAAGGAGTGATACGTGCAATTTTTCCTTATGTTCTTATGTTATAGCTCCCTAATAACGTAACATTGTATATAGATAGCATTTAAATAGTGCAGAAAATACATTAATTTGTTTATACCTCAAATAGCACGTTACATAATTCATATCACAGGGATGTATATAAATAATATCATGTATCGAACAAGTGTGAGTGTGTTTACTTAATGAAGGTCTAAATATTGATGTTATTTAATCAGCAGACATTATGAACTTTCAGGGCTAATATTTCCATGTATTTACAAATCTATTACTTGATGGACTTTATATTTATCGCATGGGGGAAAATGTGCATGACTTAGTGAGGTTTATGAAGTTTGTGTTTGTTTATCTATCTGTCTATATATTTTGCTACCATCCGTTGTGTGTGTTTGTGTGTGTGTGTATGTGTGTGCGCGCGTGTGTGTGTGTTTACGAGCCCGCCAGTCTCGAGGTGAAGTGACGCCCTAGCCAAGCCCTCCACCTGCCTCCACCTGGCCACCCACCTCGGCTAATTAAACACCATTCATCTGGCCTTGTGTACCTCACCGCCCATCACTTACCCTCCTCCACCACCACCACCACCACCACCACCTCGCTCCACTTAAACCATTACATCATAACCCTCTTAAATCCTCCTCCGCATTACCACCACCACCACCACCACCACACACACACACACACACACACATAGGCACGCACGCACGCACGCACGCACACACGGCCGTCATGCGCAACAAAGCAACACAAAAGCAAAAATACATGACCATTTTTTATACAAAACTGAACAACCAATCCCATCAATACCTGTTAGAGAGAGAGAGAGAGAGAGAGAGAGAGAGAGAGAGAGAGAGAGAGAGAGAGAGAGAGAGAGAGAGAGAGAGAGAGAGAGAGAGAGAGAGAGAGGCGAGCTTTGGTGAACCGTAGCAATTGATAACTTTTTTTCTAAATTAATAGCAGAATTATTCAATATTATTATTCCAACACAACACTCACTCACTCTCTCTCTCTCTCTCTCTCTCTCTCTCTCTCTCTCTCTCTCTCTCTCTCTCTCTCTCTCTCTCTCTCTCTCTCTCTCTCTCTCTCTCTCTCTTCCCAAACACCCACTCAAATCCATCCCCCTCACCCTCCAGTCCCTTAACCACTCCTCCGTCTCCCTCCCCCCCCAGCCGCCCCTCCCCCGGTGAAAAAAAAAGTTTCCGTAATTAATGCAAAACAATTTCAGGTAAAGAGGAATACCTGTGCCGCTCGGGTTATAAAACAAAATGAATTCTGATCACCCGACTCGCTGCAAACATTTGAATAATTTCCTAACCAAATTAAACTCGCTTCAAAATTACCTTGTTTTACACCGAGCGAGCCGAGAGAGAGAGAGAGAGAGAGAGAGAGAGAGAGAGAGAGAGAGAGAGAGAGAGAGAGAGAGAGAGAGAGAGAGAGAGAGAGAGAGAGAGAATAACAGACGAAGAGACAGTGATGAAGAGAGGAGGTTTGAGTGTGTGTGACCATGTAAGAGGAGGAGGAGGAGGAGGAGGAGGAACGTCGCGCGAATTATCTAAATAACATTGCTGAGCCATTAAAATAAATTACAACAGTGGCGGCCGCTCCAACCCAGGCATTAGCAATTAACACTAAAACAAAGCGAGTGCTAGCCAAGCATTACACAGCCGCCTCCTCTGTTTAATGAGAGCTGTCTACCCACGCCTGCACGTCTGCCCACTCACCCTCTCGTACCCCCATCCCCCGGAGCTCTCACGGACAAAAGAGAGAGGGAGAGGGAGGGAGCAGGAGGGGGGTAGTGAGCAGAGCCATCAAAACATAATCACAAATCGATTAAAGGACAAACAGTGGAATGGCCTGCTTTATGTATTGATCTCCCGTATTACGCCGCCGCCGCCCCACTTCACTTAAATGAACTATATTAGCTCTCCCTCCCTTCCCTGCCTCCCCTGTGTGGCTGCCTCCCTCGCCTCCTCCATTCCGTATCTCTCTATTCATCTCTGTTCTCTTGGTTTTTTTTTCTTTTTTGTTTATTTATTGGTATTATCTTCTTTGTTTCTCTTTTTTTTCGTGTGTCCGTCTCTCTCCCTCTCCCTCTCCCTCTCTCTCTCTCTCTCTCTCTCTCTCTCTCTCTCTCTCTCTCTCACACACACGCACGAACACAAACAAACACAAAGACACCAAGAAAACATCAGACATTCAAAACACATACAAGCCTATTTCTTACCACTACCCTCCTCCTCCTCCTCCTCCTCCTCCTCCTGCTGCTCCTCCTCCTCTCTACATCACGTTGGCAGGTCCATTAACGCGGGCACACCTGGCTGATGCACCAGAAATTAGGGGCGGTACAGGTGAAGGAGTCATTACCTCTCTCTCTCTCTCTCTCTCTCTCTCTCTCTCTCTCTCTCTCTCTCTCTCTCTCTCTCTCTCTCTCTCTCTCTCAAGGGAGTTCTGCTATTGTTCGCGGATTATCGAGTGTGTTTGTGTGTTTCCTTGTTTGTGCTTGTTTGTGCTTGTGTGTGTGTGTGTGTGTGTGTGTGTGTGTGTGTGTGTGTGTGTGTGTGTGTGTGTGTGTATGTGTGTGTCAGAAGGTAAGCCCACAACCTGTCATCATTCTCCCCTGTAAATCTTGTAATCCCTTCCCTCCATCCACTGCAAGTCAACCAGCCTGTACCCACTGCACTGTGAAGAGAAAAAAGACACAAAACATATATATGAAAAAAGATACGAGAGTCAAGCAAAAAGAAAACGTGAAAAACTGGGGAGGGAGAGATGAAAAAATGAAGAAAGGCAACCAGCGCAGAGAGAGAGAGAGAGAGAGAGAGAGAGAGAGAGAGAGAGAGAGAGAGAGAGAGAGAGAGAGAGAGAGAGAGAGAGAGACTACACTGGTATGACTGAAAATAGAAAAAAAAGACGCAAACAAATAATAAAGTGTTGGGGAGGAAGAACAAAAAAAAAAAAAAAAAATCGTAACAAAACATGAAAAAAATAAATAAAATAAAAAATGTACATATTTTTCCGTGGTGTGTGTGTGTGTGTGTGTGTGTGTGTGTGTGTGTGTGTGTGTGTGTGTGTGTGTGTGTGTGTGTGTGTGTGTGTGTGTGTGTGTGTGTGTGTGTGTGTAGACGATGATTTTGGTTTCCATTTCGAGAGAGAGAGAGAGAGAGAGAGAGAGAGAGAGAGAGAGAGAGAGAGAGAGAGAGAGAGAGAGAGAGAGAGAGAGAGAGAGAGAGAGAGAGAGAGAGAGAGAGAGAGAGAGAGAGAGAGACGGGCGGAAACTGACAGGGGTAGATAGACAGGAACGGAGAATTTAACAGAGCCAGCAACAGTAACAGGCAGACGGGGACGAGGCAGGTACGGGAGGGAGGGGCAGCGGCGGAGGCATGGCATACCTCCCCCCTCCCCTTGTCCTCCTCCTCCAACCTGAGTGACGGGGAAACGCGAAAAAGCAAAATTCCCCCTTGTGACACCCGAGCATAAGGGTTAAAAAGCACAGAGGCTGTACTCCCACAAGGCCAGAGAGCAATATTGAGCCCTCTCGTGTCTGGGAACTGGGGCGGATATTGCTTGCTTTATTGGAGAGAGAGAGAGAGGGGGAGAGAGAGGGAGTGTGGGTCTGCCGGCGGGAACGTCCATCACGGGAAATTAATCTGGAAACACTGACACGAAAAATATTATTGGTAGCACACTTGTCACGGGCGCTATGGACTGTTGCAAGCCACCTTTGTTGCTCTCTGGTTGTCTGTGTGTCTGTGTGTCTGTCTGTCTGTGTGTGTGTGTGTGTGTGTGTGTGTGTGTGATTGTTGTTGTTACTGTTGTTGTTGTTGTTGTTGTTGGTGGTGGTGTTAATGTTAGTTACTGTTGCTCGTACGCTTTATCTGCTAATGTTGTTGCTGTTGTTGTTGTTGTTGTTGTTGATGTTGCTGTCAAGCTAAAGGGAATGAGTTGGTGGAGAGAAGCCTTCGAATTTACTATCCTAAATTTCCACTTTATAACATTAGAATAGTGGAGAGAGAGAGAGAGAGAGAGAGAGAGAGAGAGAGAGAGAGAGAGAGAGAGAGAGAGAGAGAGAGAGAGAGAGAGAGACTGCTACCAGGTGCTGCAGAACTGACAAACGAGTTAAGAGGAAACTTTCACAAACACGTAAAACAAGCAGTCAATCCTGAGCCTCACACACCAACACCCTGCGGCGCATCAACACATCTATACCACGCCTGCTGATGACTAGAACACAGGACATGCTACTAACTACACGCCAGTAACTGTTTTTTTCTTTCTTCTTTTTTTTTCACTGCTATCGCTTTCTCCCTATGCTGAAAATGCTTTGATGCGAGGTTAGACTGTAAATTGGAGAGATCAAGGTGAAATCTTTCAGTATCTCTCGTCTTTTTCTGGTTTATGAAAGTTGCATACTGAGTGCAATCCTGTGCGATGCTCTCACGGCAATTAAAAGGGGTGAGCACTTCAAAGGGAAAAATATATATAAGGAGATTGTTAAAAGCCTTACAACTGGCAGCTTCAGATTACTTCACACTAGTCTCATCTTTCACCATCTATAAATTTACCACACTCCTCTCTAGAAATCGCCCGATAGTTGCGCACTTACAACACTGTCCAGACTATTAATTCAATACACTGCGGTGAAGAAGATAACAGGGCAGGTGTGATATACTATGCGCTCAAAGTGGAGAAACTGAAGTAAAGGATGAAAGGTGTGTAGCAAGAGTATATACTATTTACGTGTGTATCAACATGTATCTGGTGAACTTATTACCTTGGGCATACAGTGAGAAAGAAAACGAGGAAGGAATGGAGGATGACGAAGGGATATGATATTTATACGTGTATCAACAAAAGACTATCTATCTAGGTAAATATGTATCAATTACCATCGCCTTTACTATCCTTTTCCTTTTAGCTTTAGTCAGACAGAGAGAGAAGTCCGCAAACAGCCAAGTAAGGACCAGCACACCTGTTGTTGTTAGCTCTTCCTTTGTATTCCTTTGTATACCTTGACGCTGTTCATGGGTAAACAGACGCCATCAAACGGTGAAGTGATGAACACCTGGCCCACGTGTGTGTGTGTGTGTGTGTGTGTGTGTGTGTGTGTGTGTGTGTGTGTGTGTGTGTGTGTGTGTGTGTGTGTGTGTGTGTGTGTCAGGTGTTTCTTCATGTACAAACACCTGTGTCTTGACTGTTATACATGTAATGATATATGGCAAGTCACAGGTGCGGTCTCTCTCTCTCTCTCTCTCTCTCTCTCTCTCTCTCTCTCTCTCTCTCTCTCTCTCTCTCTCTCTCTCTCAAGTATACACGCGTGCCGGAGAGAGAGAGAGAGAGAGAGAGAGAGAGAGAGAGAGAGAGAGAGAGAGAGAGAGAGAGAGAGAGAGAGAGAGAGAGAGAGAGAGAGAGAGAGAGAGAGAGAGAGCAATACCCGGAAATGAAACTGCAAAGGCCAAAACTGGTCATACTGGGAGCACATTTCCCTCCACCCCCCCCTCTCTCTCTCTCTCTCTCTCTCTCTCTCTCTCTCTCTTTGGGAAATCAAACCTTAGCCTTCAGCACAACGTTAGGCGAAAAAAGTAAATAAATAAATAAATAAATAAGTAAATAAATAAACAGCAGCAGTGATTGGAGAGGAGGGAAATGCCACTCACCGGGGAACAAAAGATAAGTAGAATTCTTCACGTAAGACGAGGAGCGACCAACAATAATTCTGACAGCGGGGATATAAATATACGTACGAGAGCTCGGGGCTGTGTGTGTGTGTGTGTGTGTGTGTGTGTGTGTGTGTGTGTGTGTGTGTGTGTGTGTGTGTGTGTGTGTGTGTGTGTGTGTGTGTGTGTGTGTGTGTTTGTTATTTTCAGTTACTGTCTCTCCTCTTTGCTTAAAATATAAAAATGACGAGAGAGAGAGAGAGAGAGAGAGAGAGAGAGAGAGAGAGAGAGAGAGAGAGAGAGAGAGAGAGAGAGAGAGAGAGAGAGAGAGAGAGAGAGTGTAGTTGTAATTACTCGTGTACCTGCTATTTTAATCTAATTTTTTCCGCTTCTTTCCTTAAATATATACACGAGAAAGGCTTGAACGGCAAAAGTATAAGGTTAATTAGTTAAGGCTTACCTGTTTTTTTATATTTTATTCTATTTCCAGTTTCCCTTTCCCTCAATTACATGACGAGCGGAGGAGCAGGTAAAGGAGGAAAGAAAATGAAGGTAAAGAAGAAATAAAGTGTCTGGCTTCACTGACTTCCAGACCTCGCTGTGTTTTCCTTGATGTCTTCTGCATTATTTTCTTTTTTTTCTTTTTCTTTTTTTTCACAGTTCCGAGAAGAGAAGAATAAAATAATGTACTGTCAGAATGTGAGGAAGTCTTGAAGGAATAACATTATAAGATTTTACAGAGAAGAAAAGGTGGTGGTAGTAGTGGTAGTAGTAGTAGTAGTAGTAGTAGTAGTAGTAGTAGTAGTAGTAGTAGTAGTAGTAGTAGTAGTAGTAGTAGTAGTAGTAGTGACAAATAGATTAGTACTAAAGAAAAAAATAACCCAAGTCAAAATTATGTTCATATTAAAAGATGAAAATAAGAAAAAAAATAAAAAATAAACACCAAAAACAGACATTTCCACCACAAACCTTAAACACAAGACCTCACACACACACACACACACACACACACACACACACACACACACACACACACACACACAACTGAACGATGTATAAACGCCCTGTCAATTAGAAGAGACGCCCACGAAACACAGTGCATGGTGGATAGAGGTGGAGCTGATAGCCTCTTCACCACCTCGTTAAGGGCGTGACGGAGTGGTAGTGGATGCGGTGGTGGTGGTGGTGGTGGAAGGTGTGCAGCGAGGAGCGTCTAGGATAATTATGTATCTTGCGCAGGTAATAACCCAGAGCAGGCTGACACCGCTTATATATTTCCCCCTCGCAAAAAGCCGCACGGAGGAGGCAGGAGTAGCGAGGGGAAATTAATTGAAGTGTTTGAAGCGTTTAAAGGATTTGCTAACGCTGAGTTGCAAACTGCCTTCACTTCACTCCTCGACAAGATGAGAGGAAAGGAATGAGGCTCAGGAGTTTAATACAAATTATAACGATTAATCTTTTTCTTAACGCGCATCACGATGGGACTATAAGTTAGCCGGGCCAAGCCTGATGACGTTAGATTTAAAAATGAGATAGGAAGAAACTGGTTCTCAAATACAGAGGTAGGTGACTGGAATAGACAAACTAATCAGGTTGTCAGGGCCGAGTCAATAGGGAGCCTTAAAAGATTAGATAAAATTTATGGATA
>NC_087164.1:23564922-23574922 GCF_035594125.1 Scylla paramamosain
ACCAGTACATCTCTCTCTCTCTCTCTCTCTCTCTCTCTCTCTCTCTCTCTCTCTCTCTCTCTCTCTCTCTCTCTCTCTCTCTCTCTCTCTCTCTCTCTCTCTCTCTCTCTCTCTCTCTCTCTCTGCGTAATAACAGCACACCGCTCCACCAACGTGTTCCCAGCAATATTCCCTGCCAGAAATGAACAAACTTTCTGGTAATGCTGGAAATTAGGGATTAATTATTCATTACTAAAACTCCGGTAAGAGGTGGGATTCTCCTCCTTCCCTAACCCTTTTTTTTTCCCTCCTCTCTCCTCCTCTTTCCTCCTCTTACTCCTCCAGGGACCTGAATATATTACACCCCCACCCCCTCCGGTTCTGTGGTGAACAGCGCGCACACACACACACACACACACGCATATACGTACATACACCTACACGCGCACGCACGCACGCACACACACGAGGGAAAAATTACACAGTAGTAACAATGAAAATAAAAACGACAAGCGCCCCACAAACAAAAACATTATTTATTTAGAGTGTTTACATGAGAGGGATAAAGGGAGGAGGAGGAGGAGGAGGAGGAGGAGGAGGAGGAGGAGGAGGAGGAGGAGGAGGAGGAAGGAGAGAAAAGGGTAAGCCACAATAAAATACAGAAGTGGAAGAGAGAGTGAGAGAGAGAGGAAGTTTAAAGGGAGGGAGTGAAGATTAAAAGTTAATGAGAGAGAGAGAGAGAGAGAGAGAGAGAGAGAGAGAGAGAGAGAGAGAGAGAGAGAGAGAGAGAGAGAGAGAGAGAGAGAGAGAGAGAGAGAGAGAGAGGATGAGTTATTTTTAAAAGAGTGACGTGGAAAAATATTATCATCATCAGAATTAACACACGAGGAGGAGGAGGAGGAGGAGGAGGAGGAGGAGGGATCGAATAAATGAGAATAAAAGAGGGAAGAAAAAACATGGAGGAGGAGGAGGAGGAATCAAAAAAAACATATATAATGACGAAGACAGACACGAAGAAAGAGAAGAACAAGAAGAAGAAGAATAAAAAGAGAACAAGAAGGAAGATTGCAATTATTATGACGACAAAAAAAGAGAAAATAAAAAAAGAAATAAAAGCGTAGAGGAAAAGAAGAACAGAGACGAGAGAAAACAAAGAATCAGAGAAACAGAAGCAAGAAAGAGAGAAAGACAAAAAGAAGATAGGAAAAGAAAATAGAATGAAAACAACGAACAGTCAAACAAACAGTTCACACACACACACACACACACCTGTACACCCACTCACACACACCTGTACACCCACTCACACCACCCATACACCCATAGCCCAGTCTCCTCCAGCCAACCCAGAAGCTGCCACCAAAAAGTTAAGCCAAGTTCAGAGTTTCTAGGATTATATGCAAACTTTTCTCTTTTTGTAAACATATTCAGTCACTTCCCTTCGGCCTCGTCCCTTTACAGGCTTGGAGGAGGAGGAGGAGGAGGAGGAGTAGGAGGAGGAGGAGGAGGAGGAGGAGGAGGAGGAGGAGGAGGAGGAGGAGGAGGAGGAGGAGGAGGAGGGTTAAGGGTACACCAGAAACCTCACACACCACCACCATCACCACCACTAATACTACAACCTCTTCCTCCTTCTCCTCCTCCTCCTCCTCTTCCTCCTCCTCCTCCTCGTCTTCCACCAACACTACTCCTACAGGTAAAGTAAGTACCCTTGACACACCCACCTCTCTCTCTCTCTCTCTCTCTCTCTCTCTCTCTCTCTCTCTCTCTCTCTCTCTCTCTCTCTCTCTCTCTCTCTCTCTCTCTCTCTCTCCCGGATCTGCAGAGCACCACAACTGGCCTCACCACCACGACCACTACCACCACCACCACACCCTCTCCAGCACAGAACACACACACACACACACACACACACAAACAAACAAAAAAGTAGGGAATCTTTTTTTTTTACCTAACGGAGAAGGAAAAGAAAAAGGGAGAGGTTAATATTTCAAGGAGCAGGAGAGAAGAGGAGGAGAGAGAGAGAGAGAGAAGGGGAAGAGAAAGGAACGGGAAGAGAAGGTAAGGGAAGGAGAGGAAAGAAGGAGAGAAGATAAGGAAAGGAAAGAAAAGGAATGAAGGACGGAAGGAAGGAAGGAAGAGGAAATGTGAGAGAGAGAGAGAGAGAGAGAGAGAGAGAGAGAGAGAGAGAGAGAGAGAGAGAGAGAGAGAGAGAGAGAGAGAATGGATCCTGTCTATTTCTGGCAAAAGTTTTCTTCCACCTCTCTCTCTCTCTCTCTCTCTCTCTCTCTCTCTCTCTCTCTCTCTCTCTCTCTCTCTCTCTCTCTCTCTCTCCTACTTATTTCCTCCTTCCTTCCTCCCTCCTCTCGCACGCTTCCCTTACTCCTTTCCTTCACTCTCCTTCCAAAACTTTCGCTTACTTCCTTCCTTTTCCTTAATCCCTTCCTTCCTTCTCTCCTTCTCTCTTCTCCTCTGTTTACTCGGCTCTCTCTTTTTTTAGTCTTTCTTCAATGCCTCTTCTCTTTGTTCTCTTTTTTCTTCTTTTCTTTCCTCAATTTCTTCTTTTTTTCTTTTTATTTGTGTTCCTCCTTCGCTCGTTTTCCTTCGTTGCCTTTCATTTAACGTATTCTAATTTCTTCCTTCCTTCTTTCTTTCCTTCCCTTCCTCCTCTTCCTCTCTCCTTTCACTTTCTGGTCTTCTTTCTTCCTCTTCCTCTTTCATTTATTTTTTTCAACACTTTTCTCTCTCTCTCTCTCTCTCTCTCTCTCTCTCTCTCTCTCTCTCTCTCTCTCTCTCTCTCTCCTCAATTCCTTCCTCCTCCTCCTCCTTCTTCTTCTTTCCTTTCCTCCACTTTTTCGTTCGTCTTCGTTCACCATCTCTTCTTTCCTTCATCATCCCTCTCCTCATCTTCCTCTCTTTCTCTCCCTTTATCCTTCCTCTTTCCTCTTCCCTTCCACGTCTCATTTCTCTCTCCACGTCTTCCTTCACTCTCTCTTCCCTTCCTTTTACGCGCCTAAGTTCCTTCCTTCATTTCCTTCATTTCATTCTTCATCTCCTCTTTACTTCCTTCGTAATCTTCCTTTTCTTCAGCTAACACATTCTCATCTTCCTCTCTTCCTTCCTCCTCCTTCTTCCATGCATTTACACAACCATTTTCCTTCTTCCTCATCTTCATTCACTTTTCCCTTCCTCCCTTTCATAACCTCAAATTCCTTCCCTTCCTTTTTCATCCTTTATCCCTTCCTTCCTTCTTCCTTCCTCTCCTCTCTTACCTCCTTACTCTATCTTCCTTCATTCCCTTGCACTCCCGCACTTTCTGACCTCCTCTCGTTCCTCCTCCCGCTGTTCCCGCCCCTTAGCCACCTCCTCCTCTTAGGGCAAGGTTCTTAAGGCGTAAGAAGTGGAAGCAAACACCTTTACAACACAGGTTCTGCGCCGCCTCCCTGGAACCTGATGAATGTGCCTTCGGGAGGGACGGCCAGGTGGAGGAGGGAGGGAGAGAGCGAAAGGAGAGGGGAAGAAAAGACGAGAGAGAGAGAGAGAGAGAGAGAGAGAGAGAGAGAGAGAGAGAGAGAGAGAGAGAGAGAGAGAGAGAGAGAGAGAGAGAGAGAGAGAGAAAGACGGAAGAAAGGGAGGTTAAGAGAGCGAAGAGGCGAAGGAAGGAAGACAATGAAAGAGGAAAGAACAAGAGGAAGAGATGAGCAGTGAAGAGTAAGCAAAGAAACAAAGGAAAGAAGAAATAGGGAAAGAGAAGAAGAGAAGAGGAAGACGAGAGAATAAGCGGAGAAAATAAAAGAGAGAAAGACACACGGAAAACAGGAAGAGGGGATAAAACACACGATAATGAAGGAAAAAAGACGGAAAGACCTAAAAAAAACAACGAATGAGAGAGAAAAGGAAGACGGTGAAATAACAAGAATGAACCCACGAGAAAGGAAGAGGCGAAGGAGGAAATAAAGGAAGCTACAAGAGGAAGAAGAGGAGTGAGGCAGGAGGGAGGGAAGAGGATGTGGTGAGAGAGAGAGAGAGAGAGAGAGAGAGAGAGAGAGAGAGAGAGAGAGAGAGAGAGAGAGAGAGAGAGAGAGAGAGAGAGAGAGAGAGAGAGAGAGAGAGAAAGCCGTCAAGCTAGGAAGATTTTACATCAAGGTGCCTCCCCATAAGAAGCGTTAGCCTGGAGCTTTGGGGGGAGAGAGAGAGAGAGAGAGAGAGAGAGAGAGAGAGAGAGAGAGAGAGAGAGAGAGAGAGAGAGAGAGAGAGAGAGAGAGAGAGAGAGAGAGGATGGTACGGCACTGTTCGGGGCTGTAAGAAAGGTTGGCGGTACTGAGATGACTGAAAGTAGAAAAAAAGGAAGAAAAGAAGGAGGTAAGAGAAAAATGACAGAGAGAGAGAGAGAGAGAGAGAGAGAGAGAGAGAGAGAGAGAGAGAGAGAGAGTTAACTGAAATATGGCCGCTCAGTGAAAAGTTGAGAGCGAGTTTGTAAAGAGACTCCACTGGGTAAGATTTAAGGGACCCCCATCACTTACCCCTGCGCCCTGGGACCAATACGAGGAGGGGTGGGGAGGGGGGAGAGGAAGGGAACAGCGAACCCTGTCCCCCCCTCCCATCCCTCCACTAACAGCACACACCCTCACGCCACTCGGGAGGCGCAATAGGAAATGTACTCAATAAAGAAACGAAATTGAGGAAATAAAAGAAGGCTGATTTTAAACAATTTGAAAGGAGCGTCTTTTTTTTTATTAAGGTTAGTTTCAGTCGAAGGAAGAGAGAGAGAGAGAGGAGAGGAAGGTAAGAGGGAAGGATGAGTGAGAGGGAGGATGAGTAAGAGGGTAAGAGGCAGGAATATGAGAGAGAAGTAGCAAGTTTGTGAAGGAGTAAGTGGGTATATTAAGGGTTATAGAGGGATGGGGGTCACACGAGGGAGGGACGGGGAGAGGAGAGTAGTAGTAGTAGTAGTAGTAGTAGTAGTAGTAGTAGTAGTAGTGGTAGTAGTAGTAGTAGTAGTAGTGACCCTAACAGACACCACACTAACATTCCTCAGTAAATGTGTTTCGCCTATTACAACAACCACCACCACCACCACCACCAATCACAGCAACACCAACACCTTCACACAAGCTCTCCAACTTGAAAAACCAGCACCACCACCACCGCTACCACCATCACTCACTCACCACCACCACCACCACCACCACCACACCCCTGCGATGTTTATCTTTAAGAGGCTCCACGTTGTTCCGCTCAACAAGATTACGATAGAGCGCCTCGATTTACGATACACGGATTACGTTCCCTCTGGAGGACCCCAAGAGGACCCACAGCCGCTGCCGGTGAGAGAGAGAGAGAGAGAGAGAGAGAGAGAGAGAGAGAGAGAGAGAGAGAGAGAGAGAGAGAGAGAGAGAGAGAGAGAGAGAGAGAGAGAGAGAGAGAGAACCAGGCGCGCCACCTTGTTGAATGGAGGAGGAGGAGGAGGAGGAGGAGGAGGAGGAGGAGGAGGAGGAGGAGGAGGAGGAGGAGGAGGAGGAGGAGGAGGAGGAATACAATGGAATACAAAGGAAAGCCAAACACCAACAGACCTTTTGATCCTTGCAAGGCTGTTTGGTAACTACTTCTAACTAGCTTCAGGGAAGAGAGACGGGACAGCATAGAAGGCTCCTCGCCACCAGCAGAAGGAGGAAGAGGAGGAGGAAGAGGAGGAGAAAACGAAGACGAAGAGGAAGGAGAAAAGAAGAAGAAGAAGAAATAATTAAAGATAAATAAAAAAACAAATAAACATGAGGATGAACAAATCTGATAACAACAACAACAAGATGATGATGATGTTGGCGAAAAATATCGGACAACAACAACAACAACAACAGAAAAAAAAAGAAAAACAAACTAACAAAAAAAAAAACAAGAAAACAAAGAAAAGAACAAGAAGTACCAGGGATACGAGATTAGAGTTGGACTGTAATAGGATCAGACGAATAGACGCGGGATTAGGACGGCTGGAGCAGGATTAGAAGGATGGCAGAAGGATTAAGTGGATAGCAACAGGATAAGTGGATAAGGGTTTGGATTCAAGTTGTTATAAGGATCAGAGGATGTGAGGATATGAAGGAGGATAAAAACAGGAGGAGGAAGAGAGAAGAGAGAGAAAGAGAGAGAAAAGAGAGTAAACAAACACAACGACATTTTCCCACAAACTTGCTTCCATGCTCCTTCTCGCCTCCTCTTCCTCTTCTCCCTTCTTTTCTTCCTCCTCCTTGTCTCCTGTTGCCGTGTCGCGCTTCACTTACCTGAAGAAGGAGAGAAAACAAAGGTCAGTGACTGGGCAGGAGAAGAAGAAAAAAAAAAAAAAGTGAATCAACAGAACTCACACAAATAAACAAACTAACAAATATGGAGGGCTTACACACACACACACACACACACACACACACACACACACACACACACACACACACACACACAGTCCAGGCAAAAGAAAATAATAATAGTAAGTAAAAATAGGTATAAATTGACTGCTAAAATAGGAGGAGGAGGAGGAGGAGGAGGAGGAGGAGGAGGAGGAGGAGGAGGAGGAGGAGAGAAAAGACGCATATTCACTACCTATTCAAACAAAACAAAAATAAACAAAAAATCAATCTCTCTCAATCTCTCTCAATCTCTCTCTCTCTCTCTCTCTCTCTCTCTCTCTCTCTCTCTCTCTCTCTCTCTCTCTTCCACGAGGTGCGATAAAGCCTCCCCCCCCGCTCCTACTACCCCTCAAGGCGCGGCTTTCACTGCCTCGCCTCTTTATGCCTCACCACAATCGTTGCCAAATCAGGCGGAAAACTGACGTCCGCGATGAGGAACGAGCCACGGCAAGGCTCCTAAAAATAAATGAACAGGAGGAGGAGGAGGAGGAGGAGGAGGAGGAGGAGGAGGAGGAGGTAGAAGACAGACAGACGAAGAAAGAGATGATAATAGAGGTGGCAGAAACTGAAGAAGATCAAGGAGAAAAGTGAGGAAGAGGAACAGTGCGATAAAAGAGGAAGAGAAAGAGACTGAAGAAGACACACAGAAGTCAAGAGAAAATTAGTAGGTGGCAGAACAAGCAATAATGAGGAGATAGAGACATGAAGGAAGGAAGGAAAGAAGGAAAGAAAGTCGAATAAAGGACGCAGACGGAGAATGAAGATAATAAGGATGATGATGAGGTAGAGGACAAAGAAGAAAGGTGAAGAAAAGGTGACAAGAATTGGAGAAGAAAAAGAGAATAAATCAAATGACAAAGATAATGAGATAGAAGACAGAGAGGGATGATAATGGAAAGGAATGGGGAACTGGAAAGGAAGAGAGAAAAAAAAACGTTGTGAGAAGAAGAAGAAGAAGAATGAGGATGAGAGGGAGAAGGAGGAGGTAAGAGAAGATAGGGGTGATGAAAAGGAATCAAGAAGAGACAGAAGAAGGAAGAAGAGGAATAATCAGGAGGAGAAAGAAAGGAAGAATTGTCAATCTGGTGTAGGAGTCTTCATGAATATAACATTCTCTCTCTCTCTCTCTCTCTCTCTCTCTCTCTCTCTCTCTCTCTCTCTCTCTCTCTCTCTCTCTCTCTGAAGCAAAGTAAAGGCAGGTGTAGGTTAGGAAGGTGGCAGGTAGATGTGTATGCAGGTTAGGAAAGGTGGTGGTGGTGGTGATGGTGGTGGTGGTGGTGGTGATTAGGAAACACCAAGGAACTAGTAATTATGCTTGTGTCATATACTTCATGATTTAATCACTCAGGTGTGGTGAAAATATTTAAACATTTAATTTCTCTCTCTCTCTCTCTCTCTCTCTCTCTCTCTCTCTCTCTCTCTCTCTCTCTTTCTCTTTCTCTTTCTCTTTCTCTTTCTCTCTCTCTCTCTCTCTCTCTCTCTCTCTCTCTCTCTCTCTCTCTCTCTCTCTCTCTGTTATACGATACCTACTATGCCTTCCTCCTGTCCCTCCACACTCACTCAATCAATCACCAACATGTAACATATCTTCTCAATCACTCAATCATACCCCGGCTCAGGTATGCATGGCGCGAGGGAGACGGCGAGGCGCAGCTGCGGTGAAGGAGCCACAGGTGTCACGCACACCTGCACACAGGCCTCACCGGGGGAAGGAGGGATGGGGGAGCGGGAAGGAGGAATGGGGGAGCGTGGAGGAGGACTGGGAATCACCTTTAATTTCCTCCCAAACATCGAGTGAGGGAGGGAATGGAGGGGATGGAGGGGAAAGGGGGAAAGAAGAGAGAAGGGACTCTATCTCTGTATTGTGATGTTTAGGTTTAGTTTAGTTTATGATGTAAGGTTAGGTTAGGTTAGGTTAGATTGCCTTAAATTAGATTAGGGTAGGGTAGGTTTTGTTTGGTTAAGTTTAGTTCGAAAGTCCTAGAGAAGAAATAGAGCACTGTACGTCTTGAAGGATAACCAGATTGGTATAAATACATAAATAGATACATAAATAGATACATAAATAAATAAATAAATAAATAAATATCAAGAAAAAAGATTACATGACAGTAAAAGTAAAAACCCTTCATCTGGTATTCACTCAGATGTTTCGACACGCATAAATAATGAATAATGGCCGACAAATGAATACAAGATTACAGATGAAAACACGTGTCCTGATCGAAGCAGCTCAACGTATGGACACAAAATGAGACTCCTTGTGACTGGTAACTTTAACTTTAAACAAGATTTCCGAAGAACATTCCCACACCCTTTATTAGATAGTATTACAAAATCTATTAATAAACCCTTTGCTTACTAATGACACGCATAATATTATTTCAACATCCATAAGTAGCTTTACACACAAAAAAATTAACTACAAACACTGACAATTTTTTGGTAAACATTCCACAGGTTTTGGTGTAAATGTAGCCCTTTGAAAGTCCTCACCTTACCTTACACCGGACATGCACATCAAGCTGAGGAGAATTTGTAGCAGAAAAGAGCTAAATACAAGAACAGAATGCTACACTTCCATCCAAGAGCGTTTAAACTTACACTCAACAATATTTAGAAATCACAACAAACGCAGCAACACACATACGCCTCCGATATGATTACAGCTTCTTTTTTTTTTTTTACTAGACTTTTACTTCAAGCTGAAAGAATTTATCAGCGTCAAAGGGTTAAATACAGGAACAGGAAGGTACACATTCAAAAACATTAAAACTTATACATTAGAACCTTAAAAAAATAAATAAATAACCAACACAACAGCAGACAAGTCCAATATGATAAGCACTTCAATTTTTTTTCCTTATTTTTTCCCCTCGATTTTTCCCCCCTTCCTTCCTCTTCCCCTCTGAACAATGGACAAGAACCACCACCACCACCACCACCACCACCACCAGCACCGCCACCACCACCACCACCACGCTGCTGCTGCTACCAGGGACGCAACAACAGCAATGCTCCACTCCAGAATGTTGGTAAAAATGTTTGTGGGAATGTTTAAGCTTTGCAACACAAATTCCATCGAGGGAAAAGCTGAACCAATATAAACACACACACACACACACACACACACACACACACACACACACACACACACACACACACACAGACACACACACACACACACACGATCAATGCTGCGGCCAAAGCGAAAGAGAAATACAAAGAAAAATTTCAAAAAAAGACGGACAGGAGGGATGAAACAAGAAAGAATGAAAAAAAGGAGAAAAAAAATGAACACAAAGAAAAGAGAGAGAATTTCAACAAACGAATAGATCACAAAGGGACGAAACATAACATTGAGAGAGAGAGAGAGAGAGAGAGAGAGAGAGAGAGAGAGAGAGAGAGAGAGAGAGAGAGAGAGAGAGAGAGAGAGAGAGAGAGAGAGAGAGAGAGAGAGAGAGAGAGAGAGAGAGAGAGAGAGAGAGAGAGAGAGAGAGAATAATAGGATGAAACGAAGCGTAGTAAGTGAAGCAAAAGTAAATGCTGTGAGAGAGAGAGAGAGAGAGAGAGAGAGAGAGAGAGAGAGAGAGAGAGAGAGAGAGAGAGAGAGAGAGAGAGAGAGA
>NC_087164.1:23579922-23589922 GCF_035594125.1 Scylla paramamosain
CTAAGCACGTGTGTGTGTGTGTGTGTGTGTGTGTGTGTGTGTGTGTGTGTGTGTGTGTGTGTGTGTGTGTGTGTGTGTGTGTGTGTGTGTGTGTGTGTGTGTGTGTGTGTGTGTGTGTGTTTAGAGGTTCGCACGCTATACACGCCACTGTGTCTAATCAAAAATAACATGGCTTTCAGAGAGAGAGAGAGAGAGAGAGAGAGAGAGAGAGAGAGAGAGAGAGAGAGAGAGAGAGAGAGAGAGAGAGAGAGAGAGAGAGAAGGGGGGAGGTGATAGCAAGATGTAGCAGAGGACAAGATCAAAGAGAATTTCTTGATGACCTCTCTCTCTCTCTCTCTCTCTCTCTCTCTCTCTCTCTCTCTCTCTCTCTCTCTCTCTCTCTCTCTCTCTCTCTCTCTCTCTCTCTCTCTCTCTCTGTGTATCGCATTAATCCGGTGTTTATCTGTGATGTTGGTGCTGGAGAGGGATTTAAGGAGGAGGAGGAGGAGGAGGAGGAGGAGGAGGAGGAGGAGGAGGAGGAGGAGGAGGAAGAAGGAGAAAGGGTAGCACAAACGAGCTTCTTCAACAGGTAAAGACGATAAGTAACAAGTAAAAAGTAACATAATATAAGTAGAGAAAGTAAGAATTAAGAAAAACCTAAGATAATAAAAAAAAAAAAGAGATGATGAAGAAAATTTTGCTAACAACTTGACTGTCACTTGGTACACCATTCTGAAATTACCCATCACTCTGAGACATCTTTACTTGTTCTACAGAGACATCTTTACTTGTTCTACAGCCACATGCAATCTCTGAGCCGGGGAGAAATTGCAAAATGTAGTCTTTTTCATCGCTAAATTTCTTCTATGTGCTTCTAAAGACTTCACGCATTGCTTCTGGTGCTGCTAACTCTTTCGTGTCGCAGTGAAAGGGTTAAGACGGTAAAGGAGATTGATAAGTAGAGAAACTTTACCTCAATCTTCTCAGTGCAAAATTTTCGTCTACACAAGCGGAGGAACAGAGTGAAGGAATACAGCAGAGTTTATTCCTGTCACTGTCTCTCAATGCCTTGTTCAAAAATCCGACATCAAAGGTCCAAAGGTCACAACAAGCTCAACCTTTCCGCCAGCACGCAAACACCATGACACTTGTTCAATTTCAGTAACACTATTATTGAACTAAAACTCATTGCACTAAAAGGCTTGAGCGACACGATATTTTCTCTCTCTCTCTCTCTCTCTCTCTCTCTCTCTCTCTCTCTCTCTCTCTCTCTCTCTCTCTCTCTCTCTCTCTCTCTCACTGTTTGTCAGCGGCGCGTTTCCAAATTGTGTTCTAACTTGCTTGACTTGCACTACAGCGTTTTATCAATAACTTTTCCTACTTTGATCGTCTTTCGTTAACTTTGGCAGCGGTGTAAGGAAAAAAATATGTTTGTAGGATGTCAAGGGAAAACCAACGAAGGATAATTTTGTTGTGTAAGTTAACGGATTATTCAAGCGGCTGTAGCAGAGAAGTGTCTGATGATTGTGTGTGATATACTAGTGCGATGGGGGGAGTGAGAGTCGAGGAGTTTAATTAATAGGTCAAAATACCAAATCCGTGTATTGGCGAGTGTTCAAACTACACCCTAATCTAAACCTACACCAGATTACAGTAATGAATGGTGGGCTGAATAAAATACAAGACAAGAAAATGAAGATGGTTGAAAGGAACCCCCATCCACTTGCCTTCCACCCAACCATCCAGCCATCAACCATCCACGCCTTGGAAGTTTTGATGAGTTTTAGAGAAGAAGTTTACATGCCCCAGAAGTTACCACGACTCCCCCTCCCTCCACACACACACACACACACACACACACACACACACACACACACACGGCCCCTCAACCCTCGGCGTGGAGGAGATGAAGTGGCTAAATTCAATCTAAACGAGGGTTAACAACATTTCTATTAGAGTGAGAATGAAGGGAGGGAAGGAAGGGAAGGCAGAGTGGCTCGGAGAGGAGAAAGTGAGAGTGAGAGAGGGAGAGGGAGAGGGAGAGGGAGAGGGAGAGGGAGAGTGAGAGGGAGAGTGACTGCGATAAGATGAGGGACTATTAGGGTAGGAAAGTAGGCAAGGGAGAGTGTGACTTGGGAGACGGTGCGAGTGAGGGAGAGGAGGGAGAAGAGGGAGAGAGGGAGAAAGGGACGAGGAGAGACAAGGAGGAGGAGAAGTGGCTTTGAAATTGAAAGATACCAAACACAGCTCCTTAGAGAGAGAGAGAGAGAGAGAGAGAGAGAGAGAGAGAGAGAGAGAGAGAGAGAGAGAGAGAGAGAGAGAGAGAGAGAGAGAGCAGACAGCGGTGCATCTTAACGTAAACATCCTCTAATTCTGAAGATAAATGTTTGCTTTGTAATAAACAGTCCGTGGCTTGGAGGACGAAGGGAAGGGAGGAAGGGAGAGAAGGGAAGGGAAAAAGAGAAGGGGAAGAAAACGAAAAGGGCAGGAAAAGAGAAGAAGGGGAAGAAAAGTAAATGGAAGGGGAAAAAAAGATAGAAAACGAAAAGAAATTGATGAAGAAAACTGAAGGAAATGGAAAGGAAAAAAGAAGAAAAGGAAGAAAAAACGAAACGGGACAAAAGAGAAAGAAAAGGGAAGGAGAAAAACAGAAAAGGGGTAAAGTTTCCGCCTTTCCTAACACACACAGAGAGAGAGAGAGAGAGAGAGAGAGAGAGAGAGAGAGAGAGAGAGAGAGAGAGAGAGAGAGAGAGAGAGAGAGAGAGAGAATGAAAAGAAGGGGGGAGAGGGAGATCTAGCCCTCATCATAATCATCTTCGCCTCTCCCTCTCTTCTCTCCCACCCTCTAATCACCTTTAGCTCCCCATGTCTCCCCTCATCTCCCTCGCCCTTCCCTTGTCCTCCCCTTCTCTTCAAGACCAATGATGGCGAAGGACACACGATCTCCTCCCCTCCTCCCTCCTCCCTTCTCGTTTTCTGCCCCCATAAGAGGTTCCCTGAGGGTTCTTCCTCTCGAGGGGAATGAGAGCAAGCGGAGGGACGAGGGGGGAAAAAAAGAGTGGAAAAAGACAGGGAAAGTAGAGAAGACAATTAACCACTGGAAAAAACTGTTATATTATGAGACTCCCTTTTTAAAGAGAGAGAGAGAGAGAGAGAGAGAGAGAGAGAGAGAGAGAGAGAGAGAGAGAGAGAGAGAGAGAGAGAGAGAGAGAGAGAGAGAGAATGTTGCCAGGCCAAGGGACAGACCACTGAGGGGGAAAAACGGATTGAGAGAGAGAGAGAGAGAGAGAGAGAGAGAGAGAGAGAGAGAGAGAGAGAGAGAGAGAGAGAGAGAGAGAGAGAGAGAGAGAGAGAGAGAGAGAGAGAGGCGTAGTGCGGAACGAATGGGAATGAGAGGCGGTTGAAGAAGGAAGGGGGAAAGACAGGGTGAAAAGGAAAGGAAGAGAGGGGAGAGAGGGGAAAGAGAGAGAGAGAGAGGGAAAGAGAGAGAGTGGGGAGACCAAAAGGGAGAAAACTGTGGATATGAAGAAAAAATGAATGGAGAAAAAGCTTTAAATCACCCCAACTCGAAAAAATATGTCATGTTTATGGGCGAGTGGGGAGAGAGAGAGAGAGAGAAAGAGAGAGAGAGAGAGGTGGGCGGAAGGGGAGAGGAAGGGAGCGGGAGAGGAAGGAAAGAGGGGAAAAGGGCTGCCTGTTCCAAACCATAAAATACACGATCAAAACATCACATTACCAAATAAAAATACCGTGAAAATAATGGCCTCCTTTTTTTATTGGATGGGAAATGAGGGAGAGAGAGGGAGAGGGAGAGAGAGGAAGTGGGGGGAGGGTGTTTGCTGACATCCGTTTAGGAGAGGAAGAGGAGGAGGAGGAGAGAGTTTTAACAGTAAATGATGCGATTGTCTGTTATAACTCCATTTTTTTTTATATGTGGAGAGGAGAGGAGAGGAGAGGAGAGGAGAGGAGAGGAGAGGAGAGGAGAGGAGAGGAGAGGAGAGGAGAGGAGAGAAGAGAGGAAAGGAGAAACACAACAGAAAATGTGAAGGGAAGAGAAGAGCGCATGAAGAGAGAGGGAAAGAAAAAAAAGATGAAAAAGCGAAAAGACGATAAAATAAAACAAAACAGAAGAGAAAAAAAAGAAGAAAAAAAGAGAAGAGCTAATGAAGAAACAAGGAGAAGGGAGACAGGAGAAGATAAAAGGGCGAGAAGACGAGAAAATCAAAAAGAGAAGGGATGAGATGACAAGAGAACAAGAGAAGAGAAAAAATGAGAAAACAAGACAAGACAAAAGAAGGAAGAGAAGAGAAAAGAGAAGAGAAGAAAAGGAGAGAAAAAAATAAGAATGAAAATAAGAATGAAAAACACAAAACACAGCCCATTTAAAAGATTAACCCACAGAGGATACCACACACACACACACACACACACACATACACACACACACACAAGCAAATACACCCTTATACCCACGCCCCAAAGTCTCCCAAACCCATCTCTACAATCCTACACCAAAGAGAGAGAGAGAGAGAGAGAGAGAGAGAGAGAGAGAGAGAGAGAGTTGGATCCCCTCTCCAAGACAGCTCCCCGGCCATAAGCCTACAGGATTTACGCGACACCAGGCCTACTAGAGCTGATTCCTCTTCACCTTGGCTTCCATCCTCCTCCTCCTCCTCCTCCTCCTCCTCCTCCTCTTCCGCCTCCTTATCCTCCCTTTTTTTCAGTCCACTCAATAACCAATCTCTCTCTCTCTCTCTCTCTCTCTCTCTCTCTCTCTCTCTCTCTCTCTCTCTCTCTCTCTCTCTCTCTCTCATAACATTTTTTTTATTTTGTTTTACTCCTCTTCTCTTTCTACCTTCCTTTCTTCCTTTTTTATTCTTCCTTCATCTTGATAACATTTTTTCCCTTCAATTAATCATGTCTTTCCCTTCTTCCTCTTTCGTTTTCTTATCCACTCCCTATTTTCTTCTCCTTGTCTCTTACTCTTCTTCCTTTGTTCCTTCCAAGCTCTTCCTATCCTTAGTTATTATCCTCTTCCTCTTACTTCTCCTCCTTTCTTATTCCTTGTTCCCTTCTAACTTAATGGCGACTTTTCTCCCATTCTTCCAATTATTGTCCTCTTTCCCTCTTCCTTATTCTCTCTTTATTTTAACACCAATTTTTTTCCTTCCTCCAGTTCCTCTTCACTTCCTTTCCTCCTCAGTTTCCATTTCTTCTTTATTCCTTTTTCATCTTGACATTTCCACTTTTCTCTCTTCCAATCACTCGTCTCCTCTTTCATCTCTCTCTTTTTCTTTTTTATTCTGTTTTATCTCTTCCTTATTTATTTATTTTTTTCGCCTCAGTTTTTCTATTCTTCAATTTCCTCCTTAATTTTAAAACCAATATTTTTTTCCCCTTTCTTTCAGTTCTTTTCTCGTCTTGCACTTTTTTTTTGGTCTCTTCCTTGTTCATCTTCGCATCTTTTTTTTCATCCTTTCTTTCTTTCAGTTCCTCTCTTCTCAAAGTTTATTATTTTTTATTTTTTCATTTTTTTATCTTAATCTCCACACCAGTTTTATTTATTTATTTATTTTTCTTTTTTTTTACCCTCTTCCTTTCAGTGCCTCTCTTCTCAATCTTCCTTCCTCTCTCTTTTTACCTTCTTTATCTTCACACCAACTTGTTCATTTTTTTCTTTTTTTTTCAATTCTTTCTCCTATTCTTCAACCTTTCTCCATTATTCTTCATCTTAAAATATCAAATTTTCCTCCTTTCCTTCAGTTTCCCCTCCTGTTCAATCTTTCTCCATTATTCTTCATCAAAACACATCAATTTTTCCCCTCTTTCCCAGTTCCTTTCTTCCATTTCCTTCTGTTCCTTCTAATACCTCCAATTTTCATCCTTTTCCTTATTCTCCAGCTTCTCTCCTTCCAGTTCCTCTCCCTTTCTTTCCCTTCTGCTGCTCCCCCATCACGTACTTGGTCACATCTGTCCCTATACAATCCATTCCCCGTCCTCCCAACCTCCCATTCCCTTCCCAAGACGCCATTCACCATATTGGGACCTCAATCACCCACCCCAGGCCGCCCATTGCCCCCTCCCATGTCTCCTGTCTCAGTTCCTCCCCTGCCGAACCGCTGCCTGTTACGGTTATATCTAGTTAATTTTCTGAATCTTACCTTTTTTTCTTTTCTTTTTTTTTTGTTATTTTTTTCTCTTATTCTCGTTTCTTCTCTTGTCTATTTGTTATTTTGTTATTATGTGTCTTTCTGTTTCCGTTGTTCGTTCGCTGTCTGTTCTTCTGTTCTCATTCTTTCTCTCTTTCTATTTCTCTGTTCGTTGTCTATCCTTCTTCCATTTTTATTTTCTATCCTGCCTTCTTTCCTTCTACCTTTACCTTTTAAAAATTTTACTCTCTCTCTCTCTCTCTCTCTCTCTCTCTCTCTCTCTCTCTCTCTCTCTCTCTCTCTCTCTCTCTCTCTCTCTCTCTCTCTCTCTCTCTCTCCTCACTTTGCAATATAAAAATTTTCCCTAAAGTTCAAAAGTTAAGAGAGACTGGAAGCCGACAAGACCCCCCCCCCATCTCTCTCTCTCTCTCTCTCTCTCTCTCTCTCTCTCTCTCTCTCTCTCTCTCTCTCTCTCTCTCTCTCTCTCTCTCTCTCTCGCCACTACGGAGACACATGTTCCCTTGGCCACTATATTTTCCCTCCCGCGGGCTCCACTAAATTAATATTCATGGCGTAGAGGGAGAGGAAAAATGTCAGAGGGAGGAAGGAAAGGGGGAGTGGAGGAAGGGAGGGAGGGAAGGGAGACAGACGGGAGGAAGCTGAGGGGAAATGGAGGGTTGGATGTGAGGAAAGGCATCGGAAAAGTGAGAGGGAAGGGAGAGGAAGGGAGAGTGAAGAGGGAGTGATGGCGCCGGAATCAGTGGTAAAGACCGAGAGAGAGAGAGAGAGAGAGAGAGAGAGAGAGAGAGAGAGAGAGAGAGAGAGAGAGAGAGAGAGAGAGAGAGAGAGAGAGAGAGAGAGAGAAACAAAGAAAACTCACAAGTCTGATTCCACTGTAAACATTTTTTTCCCCCTTTTTCTTTTCTTTCCCTCCCTTCCCACTCTCCCTCTCTTCCTCCCTCCTATTCTTCACAAACACTCAAAACATTTTCACTCACATTCAACTCTCGGCTTCTGCTCTGCCTGGCCTCACTCGCCAAGCCTTTTCTTTTTTTTTCCTGCCATTCCCTCTCTCTTTCTTTCTCTATTTGTATATTTTTCCACTCCAGCCTTTCCTCTTTTCCCCGCCTCCACTCGTGTACATCTCCTCTACCACCACCACAAATATATACGAACCCAGAAGTAAAAGAGATCAAAAAATATAAAAAAACAGAAAGGGCTAAGTCGTGATATACGAGTATATTCAGAAACCCAACACAAGACATTCATCCTTGGTTTCGCTGCCAGAGGTACTTTTCTTTGTGAAGCGATGCGACCAAAGCAGCGGCGGCGGTGGCGAGTGTTTGGTAAAGGCAGAGCTGACGTCCGGGGAATCCAGCCTTCCAGCCAGACAATCAGATTACAGGGGCCATTACTGCGGCAGGAGGAGGAGGAAGAGGAGGAGGAGGAGAAGGAGGGAAAAGAGGACAAGAGTAAGCAAGTAGGTGGAGGAGAGAGAAGAGGGCCGCAGGAGAGAAACAGGAGAGGAGGAGAAGAAAGGAAAGAACCAGACGTAGGGAAGAGAGGAAGAAAGGAGGCGAGGAGGCAGAATAGGCACCAGTGGAGAGAAGGAAAGAGGAGGGAGGGAGGGAGGGAGGGAGAAGAGGAAGAGGGGGAGCAGGAGGTAAGAGAGGGGGAAGAGGATGAGTATTGACAAGTGGGGAGGAGGAGATGGGGTGTGTGAATAGGGTGTTGTAGGGCAAGAGGTCAGTCAGTGTTTGGAGGAGGAGGAGGAGGAGGAGGAGGAGGAGGAGGAGGAGGAGGAGGAGGAGGAGGAGGAGGAAAAACCATAACTAAATTGCGTCAGAGGGGGAAAGAGAAACACAGAATTGATCAAAAGCAGAGTAAATTCCTGACACTTTGTTGTTGTTGAAGGGTATCTGTGCACGAGAGAGAGAGAGAGAGAGAGAGAGAGAGAGAGAGAGAGAGAGAGAGAGAGAGAGAGAGAGAGAGAGAGAGAGAGAGAGAGAGATGATGGATGGTTTATGACTGAATCGGATGTTTGCGGTCGGAGATAACATAGTTTGCTGAGGAGGAGGAGGAGGAGGAGGAGGAGGAGGAGGAGGAGGAGGAGAAGAGGAGGAGAAGGCACTCATCTTATTGTTATTTTCTTCCTCCCCTCTTCGCTTCCTACTATGAGGTGAATTTTAGCAACCTCCTCCTCCTCCTCCTCCTCCTCCTCCTCCTCCTCCTCCTCCTCCTCAAACAGCTTCGGTCTTCCTCTCATCTCTTTTTTTTTTTTTTCTTTTCCTTTTTCAATTTCTAAACAGGTCAACGGAAACTTTCACGATAAAGATAAAAGCAAGACATGGAGAGGAAAAAACAAGAGGAAAGAAGGAAAGAAAGAAAGAGAAAGGAAGAAAGGAAACAAAGAAACAAAGCGATACAAACACAAAAACACACAAATATGAATAAAAAAAAAAAAGAAAAACAAAAGGACGAAGCAAAATGTGTAAATATGGAAACAAAAGAGAGAGAGAGAGAGAGAGAGAGAGAGAGAGAGAGAGAGAGAGAGAGAGAGAGAGAGAGAGAGAGAGAGAGAGAGAGAGAGAGAGAGAGAGAGAGAGAGAGAGAGAATGCCTGGAAATATCAAAAGCAAAAACAAAAATAAAATAAAATCAACAAGCAAGAAATAAATGAAAATAAATAAATAAAGAAAAAATGAAATAAATAAAGAAGAGAGAAAAGGTGAAACACAAAAGAAAACAAAGACACAAAAATCACCATGCAACACCACAACCTTAAAAAAACAAACAAACAAACAAACAAACAAACAAATAAATAAATAACAGGAGAAATACAAACAAGTAAAACAAAATAAACTAACATAAAAGGCATGGAAAAGGTGCAACAGAAATTCGAAATACAACTCTATTTATACAGCGAAGAGGGCGAGAGCAGGCGGTGACAGGTGATCATTAGTGACGCCACCAGGTGAGTCTGTAGAAGCGGCGGCACACACACCTGGCGGGGAATTACCTCCCTCACACCTGTCCACCTGAAACGAGGACCTGTCTGCCTCCCTGGAAATCATTTAATGGCCGCGAACATGAAATGGGAGTGAAAAACACGGAGAGGAAGGAGTTAAATGGAGAAGGAGGTGGGTGAAGATGCGAAGAAGGAGGGGCAAAAGATGGAAAATGGACTTATATTTAAAACAGCAGCAGATTTGTTGGTTCTTAAAGGGTTGTTTGTAAGCAGTAATCTATCTGACCAAAGCGGAGAGAGAGAGAGAGAGAGAGAGAGAGAGAGAGAGAGAGAGAGAGAGAGAGAGAGAGAGAGAGAGAGAGAGAGAGAGAACCTCTAACTTCACTGAGCCGCCAATCAACTGACACAGGACCATGGATCTCCACCTTCAGCCATCTGCCAGTCTGCCCACACCCACAGCGCCCCGTCCACCTCCCCCTCGTTCCACCAGCGTGTACACCCAATGTCTTCGTCTTCCTCTTGCTCTCACTCTATTCTTCCTAACAAGCAGTTCCTTTTGATGCCCTCCACTGCCTTTACATCTTTTAATAAACAACAGGCTTATAAACAACACGCCATAAGCCTTTTGTCTCCCTCCTCCTGCGACACCCAGCCAGCCACAGCCACTCCAGCTACCAGGAACGTAACGGGAACGTAATGCAGCGAGCGGGGAGCATTACAGGGCTGGCGGTGGCTAGTAAATAAAAGCAGACCCGATAGGTATTGAGCCCAAAACCGATGCTACGAGGAACGGCTGCTGCTCGAAGGAACGGCGGAGCTACTGAACGAAAACCGATAGCCGGAGGGAAACAGGGATTGCAGCGACGATTAATGCAGCCAAGGAGCACCGCACGAGGAGGAGGACG
>NC_087164.1:23597422-23599922 GCF_035594125.1 Scylla paramamosain
GATTTCCTTTCGGTGTTTTGTCAAATACTAGTTTCCGAATAAAATGTAATGCTTGATATTTTTTTATTTATCTATTTATTTATTTTTTATTCTTTTATCAGTGACTTCAAATGTTATTTCAGTTGCAGTTGCCTGAGTAGTAGTAGTAGTAGTAGTTATAATAATAATAATAATAATAATAATAATAATAATATAATAATAATAATTAATAATACGGTAAAATCGAAGAAAAATCACTATGAACAAGAAAATTAACAACAACAACAACAACAACCAAAGATAATGAAGACGATGAGGATGAAGATAAAACAACAACAATACAAGGCCACAACCAATTTCTGTACCAGTCCACAACAAAACACAGACCACGAGAAGGTAAACAAGCAAATGGCCTCTGATTAGCAAGACTGAGTTGAGACGCAAAGGAGAAGCGAGAATTGAGTGGCGGGTTGTTGGGGTGGCAGACAAGCCTCGAGTCACGCTATTAAGGCTTATAAAGGGGGAAAAAGAACAACCATAAACGCTGATCATTCTCCACGCCCTCTGGTTCATCACTTCAGAAGCAGCAGCAGCAACAGCAAGACCTCCACATATATACACTATATAGAGAGAGAGAGGACATGATGTGCTACACTCTAAAGGCTTGTATTAAAGGGGTTGCTTTTCAAAGGTCATGGATAAGATTTAGTGAACTCTCTCTCTCTCTCTCTCTCTCTCTCTCTCTCTCTCTCTCTCTCTCTCTCTCTCTCTCTCTCTCTCTCTCTCTCTCTCTCTCTCGTAAACATTTTTTGAAAGCCACAATAACTTTTACTATATTCTGATAACTCTTTGATTATAAAAGCATTCTTGAGAACCGCAATACCTTAATACTACATTCTGGTGTCTCACATTATAAAGGCATTCTTGAAAACCTCAATAACTTTCACTATATTCTGATGAAAGTTGCCGTGATGAGGCGTCTGAACTTCTGGGAATGTCTCGAGTTTCCAATTTGGTCATAATAAAAGTTAGATTGCTTACTTCTCTAAGAAAAAGGTGAAGGAAAAAAATATACAGATAGTTTTCTAGAATAAGGCGATACATCCTGCTGTGTTCTCTATTGTCTGTACTTTTCCCTGCTTTCCAAGTCATGATGTTAAGACTGACACACCCACTACATCTTAACCAGTGTTATTTGGGGTTTCATAAATTGTGTGTGTGTGTGTTTTTTTTTTTTATCATTTTAACTTCCACTTCATGCACCTGAGAATACTGCAAACTGCTTTCGACTTTATTTAGATGCAGTACATTTCCCCAAGCAGTGATGTCATACTGAAGAAATAAAAAAAAATAAATAAATAAATAAAAATAAATAAATAAAAAAATACACTCTCTAAGCCCCTATACACCAAACAGAGATACGATAAGTAACTCGAGCATAAATTCAACGTTATGCAGACAAAACAACATAAACTCAAGTCTCATAACACAGAGAATAAAATTAAACATATCGAAAAATAATACCCACTCAGTTCACAGGCAAGGAATTTAGTGAGCTTTGTGACATCATTACTTGAGGCAACTGTACTTGTTTGTCACACACCGCACTGCTGGAGTCAAGGGAGGAATACCCTATGCTATACGAGTACTACGTCTCACACAGCGGCTATAAAGGCAAAATACGCCCTCGTAAGCGCCACAACGTATGGCTTAACGATGCAGAGAAAAGAGAGCCTCCAAACAAAGAAGGAATCGATGGTATTGAATCCTCGCCTTCATGTGTCTTCATCATCAGGGAAGAGGAGAGGTACCCCTTACACCGCCTCCCTCCCCTCCGCCCTCTACTACTAACTCTGCATAGTGGAGAGCAAGCAAACTAACACCAGGTAAACACAGACAGGTAAACATGGACAGGTAAGAGCCTCGTGCAGTCACCCAGCAGCACTCCATCACGATAATAGAAGGACCTGACAGTGTGTGTGTGTGTGTGTGTGTATGCGTGTTAGTGGTAAGGACATTGAATAATTCGCAATATTTTACAAAAGCCCATAGTGTTTTTAATCTCTACTGCTTCTCCTCTTTTTCTTTTTTTTTTTTCCCCTCCCACCTGTCTTGCCTGTTACGTGCCCTCCCGCCGCCCCGCCCGCCCCGCGCCACCTGGAGCAATAAGGGTGACAACTAACGCTATCCTATCCACACTCCAGCACAGGCAATAAAGGTAAGGCCTTCATATCACAACACACTGCGGAAGGTACGAGAGAGAGAGAGAGAGAAAACTGATCAAAACAATCTCTCTCAACACTTCCTGCTCCCGTCAAAATAAATACCAACAAAACCTTTACAAACATTTCAACGCAGGAGATAAAGCCAACATCGATACAATACTTTAAGTTAATGTAGTGAGGGAGAGGAGGAGAGATCGGCGCCAACTGAACTACGTGGCGTGTGAAATCTCTCTCTCTCTCTCTCTCTCTCTCTCTCCTCAGCTCCAAGAAGTGTTACGGATGAACGCTCTCATAGA